>NW_013672572.1:33786-39192 GCF_000517525.1 Limulus polyphemus
CCCGTGGTGGGCAGAGCACAGATAGCCCATTGTGTAGCTTTGTGCTTAACTTCAAAACAAGAACAACAACAACATAAAAAACCAATCTATTTTTCGCTCCAACATTTCAAAAGTTTTTAAATATATGTCTGGAAATCTCTCGTAAAAGTAAATGAACTCGTGTTCATTCTAAATCATCAAAGTGCTTTGTTTTTTGTTCTGTGGTTGAACATGAACTAGGGTTAGCTTGTCTGGACTGTTATTCCAATAGTTCATGGTTCGTGATTTGTTTCACCTCGGTGGATTTTTATAGCAAAAGTCCTGCTACGATTTTCATTTGATTTTACTCAGCGGTAAGGCTACAGGCTTACGACGCTAACATTCGGGTTTCGATACCCATGGTAGGCAGAGCATAGATATCTCACTGTGAACTTGCTTCTTTACCACAACCAAAAGAAATGTTTTTTTAAAGAAGTCTATTTATATAATGATAATAATAACAGACTTCAACCCATTAACACATTTTTAAAAGTATTTTAATTCTATGAAATATCGTGCAATTTTTCCGCTTCGTGCATATTTTTTTCTCCTTCTCCACCTGGTAATATTTCATGTAAAACACTACCACAATATTTCATGTAAAACACTACCACCTGGTAATGTTTCATGTAAAACACTATCACCTGGTAATATTTCATGTAAAACACTACCACCTGGTAATATTTCAGGTAAAACACTACCACCTGGTAATATTTCATGTAAAACACTACCACTTGGTAATACTTCATGTAAAACACTATCACCTGGTAATATTTCATGTAAAACACTACCACCTGGTAATGTTTCATGTAAAACACTACCACCTGGTAATATTTCAGGTAAAACACTACCACAATATTTCATGTAAAACACTATCAACTGGTAATATTTCATGTAAAACACTATCAACTGGTAATATTTCATGTAAAACACTATCACCTGGCCTTTTTAACTTTCAAAGTGACTTAAATATTTCGATGGATTTTTGTGTTTTGAATATTTTTTATAACCAGTATTGCTTAACTGCTGGTAATTTCGAACCTTTTACGAGATATTGTAGTTTATAAACTTTAAATGTGACTCAGGCAAGTTTAATCATGATGGCGTCAAAATTCTCCAGGAAAAATGCCAAGACTATTACTATTACGTGCCAACCAGCGTGCAGAGTGGGGGGGGGGGGCGAAAGGCATCCATATCGGGAGGGAGTCAAATCGAATAGTAGAACCCTTTCTGCCCTTTCCCAAGGTCTTAGGTACAAGGCCCCGGGCATCATAATCAACAGGCAGTTCATGGTCGTTGATGAAACCATATTTTTCTAATCTTAATCTGTGAATTAAATTCGCTTAAGACTTGTTTCAGCCTTGACCAGTTTTTATTTAACTGGTATTGCTGTATCAGCTCGTAAACAAGTTGTCTTACATTGGAATATTCTCAGGCACACGGATTTCCTTAAGAGTTTAGAGGAAATGTATCACGGAGCTAAATCTTTCTTCTACAATACTGACTAAATTGGTAGAAAGAGGTTAAATACAGAGTAAAAACAAAGTGAAAAGTAGTTTAATAAAAATAAACATCGGCAAACTAGTGCAGTTTTGACGATAAAAACTTGTTATACATCATGTGTTCCAGACCGTCTAGACCAGAGGAGTACGACATTATATATAAGATTCTGTAAAGCCACCTCTGTCGGTGCACATGCACTACCCATGTCACTAATGGTCGTTCCAATTGCCAAAGAAGGGATGATATTGATGAGTGAAAAACATTTGTAGAGGATGACGTTTCGAAAGGTCAGAATGTCAAATCAAATCAATAACTTGGTAGGCATTTTGATGTTAAATCCTTCAGGCCTCTTCCAGGCCTGAAAGATAATCAGGGACGTTCATAATCACTGTTTCTCTTCGCCCCGCTCGCGGCATTAAGGATTATTCTTTCAAATTAAGTGATCGAAACTTTGTTAGGTTTAACTGGCGGAATGTGACTGTTATTAGAATATAATGAAAGGGGCGTGTCGTGTGTAGTACACGTGACTAATGTAGAGCCACGAAACATTCGGGAAGGCTGTGAGTAATGCAGGAAGGCGAGGTTGTGAAAAAGAATCGTAATGTGTAACTTGTGTACGTTTTTTTGTTTTAGTTTAATTAAACTTTATCGCATTTAATACAATCAATAATAAACTTATAAAGTTATTGTACGACCTATCGTTAGACTTTTTTTAATAACCTTGACAAGATTTTAATATATTGTTGTACAAAATGTTTACTAAAGTATATTTATATTCGACTTTTGTTCAAATCCGAAGGAAAGGAAATTTACGCGCATGCGCATTTAGATAATAAGGTGCGCGTGTTTTCAGGACAGACAAAAACTGAGTATTAGAGTTATAGATTATTGTCAGGTGTTTCCTGTTATGTTAAACTTATATTAAAGTTTTTCTTCATTACCCATTCAAGCCGTCTCCAACCAATATAAGTTTTTTATTTATTTGTGCCTCATGGGTTCTAGTTCTTTGCGCCATCTAGGTTACTCTTAAGGAATTAATTTTAGCTTCAACCAGAGCAAGCTTCTACTTGGATCAGAACTAAAAAAACAACCCAATAATGATTACAACTAATGCAATATATTTAAAATCATTAGAATGTCTTGATCCACGAATTGGGTTTCATCGCTGTTATCAATATCTCCAGCCGAAATCCCAGAAACATCTCACGAGATTTGGGTTAGTCCTAAATATGTATTTTAAAATAAAATTACAAATAATAAAATAGATATACTGAAATTATGACCAATACTGTTAATGAAAACAAGATTAAAGTAAGAATAGTCTAAACTACTCATTAGTAAATAAGAAATTTAACATTAATTAAACAAAGGAGGGTTTCATGTCATATTTACAAACTTTTTGTTTGTTTGTAGTTAAACACAGAGCTACACAATGGGTTGTCTGTACTGTGCCAAAAACAGGTATCGAAACCTAGTTTTTAGAGTTATAAGCTGCCAAACTTACCGCTGAGCCACTTGGAGGTGGGGGCACGGATTTTCGTACAACTAAAACTAAAATACTGTTGCTCTACACACACACACACATACACACACCCCAGTGGCTGAAGCAGTAAGTCTGAGGATTTATAACGCTAAAAATCGCTTATTGCACATCTTAGAGCTTAAAAACAAACGAATAAGAGCTTTACACGGCTTAAATGTCTGGCTACTTAACTGTAGACTTTTAAAACACATTTTCCTCAAGTATTTGTGCACCAAAGTCCGTAACTTGATTAGTTACACGATCCCTAATAAACATACGACTCACACAAAAAAATAAAAATTAGGGACAAATACTATCATTATCGATATTGTAATTACTGCTACTAATCATATGTGGGGTCCCGTGTATATTTTACTCATTTCTTTGATCAATTCTTTGCATTGAGTATTATAATAAGTAAAAATCCAAAGCTCCCTCTATTGGCTCAGCGGTAAGATTGCAAACTTATTCGCTAAAAAATATGTTTCGATTCCTGTGGCGAAATTAAAAAAAAAACATTTGCCAACCCTCCACACACGAGGTTTAGCTACTCAATATCTCACTCCCTTCCCCAGTGGCACAGCAGAAAGTCTGCGGGCTTAAAACGCTAAAAACCGGGTTTCGATACCCAGTTGTGTAGCTTTGTGCTTAACTTCAAACAAACAAACAAACAAGCCCAAAACAAAACCACAAGATGGGCTATATGTGCTGTGCCCACCACAGCCCCCCCAAATGGCACAGCTACCCGTCCCACCAAACATGCTCGCCCTTTCAGCCGTGGGGGCTTTATAATGGTACGGTCAATCCCACTATTCGTTGGTAAAAGAGTGGCCCAAGAGTTGGCGGTGGGTGGTGATGACTAGCTGCCTTCCCCTAGTCTTTCACTGCTAAATTAGGGACGGCTAACGCAGATAGCCCTCGTGCAGCTTTGCGGTTTGTTTGTTTTTTAATTATGCGCAAAGCTACACAAGGGCTATCTGTGCTCTGCCCACCACGGGTATCGAAACCTGGTTTCTAGCGTTGTAAGTCCGCAGACATACCGCTGTGCCACTGGGGGGCTGTGGTTTTGTGCTTTTCAACTAAACAAATACTAAAAATTAATTGCTACAATGCAGTATGCAGGAACAAATACTGTATAAAATGAAGTTGGATAAGAGCCAGAATATTTCTATACTTCTCTGTCACTATTATTGTTATTATTAGGACGGGAACTTATCATTATTTCATACGAAAATTAATAAAAAACCTATAGAATAAACCCTATAATTATTCACCATATACTAAACGCTTATGAATTATAAACATTTCGTAAGCACGACTGTGCGAAACGGATAATGAACGTATTTTCCGTGTTGGGTTTTTTCGTGGATAGAAATTTTATTTTGTAGCCTCGTGTTTCACATGAAGGAAATGTAGTTTTCCTGGAAGCTAGTTGATAACTCGATAATTAAAAAAATACAAACGATAAACAGTTCGGGTCTCCATTATAGCTGTTGTTTTGTATATTGGAGTTCATGAAACCACAGATTTACAACACCGGCACGCTAAACAGTAAGTTACGCCCGAACCTAGACTGTTGAAGGCTATAATTTAATTTAGCAATAAACACCTCACCGTATCTTTTAAGAAGTCAACACGTACTTTTTGTGTGTGTGTGTGTATTTAGGACGCACGAATCCATCAAACATGCTCGCTCTTTCAGGAATGGGGCGTTATAATATGACAGTCAATCCCACTATTCGTTGGTAAAAGAGTAGCCCAAGAGTTGGAAGTGGGTGGTGATGACTAGCTGCCTTTCCTCTAGTCTTACACTGCTAAATTAGGAACGGCTAGCGCAGATAGCCCTCGTGTAGTTTTGCGCGAAATTCAAACCAAATCTTATTTTGTACCGAACTTCAAATACGGTCAGTGTTCAATGCTTAGGCCTTTACTTTTCCTTATTTACATTAAAGATATTTATAGGGTATAATTAGTAGACCAATAAAGCTTGCCGAAGACAATAGGTATTACAGAATGTTATGAACCAATTGACTTGATTGAACAGATATTTGAGAAACGACTAATGCAAGGTAATGCAGTTGGATTATCATAACATGGACGGTTTGTTTGTTTGAAGATAAGCACAAAGCTACATTTTGGGTTATGTGTGCTCTGCCCGTCACAGGCATTGAAACCCGGTCTCTAGCTCTGTGAGTCCTCAGATGTACTGCAGTGCCACTGGAGCAAGGGGGGGGGGGGGAGCAGCATGACTGAATACAAAGATCTTGAAATACCTATTGTTAGTAGTAAACCTTACTACATTTTAAAACTTATTTGTAGATATATTGATATTAAGTTAAATTAGGTAATCATCTTAATTAGAC
>NW_013672572.1:39953-43318 GCF_000517525.1 Limulus polyphemus
ACTTAATGCTCAGGTTGTAAGTCGAGCGCCCTAACCACCTGGCCATGCCGGGCCGTATCATAACGTTCAATTGTGAAATGGTAAGTGTGACGTTAACCAATAAAATAAGCTGCTGATAGCATACTTAATGCTCAGGTTGTAAGTCGAGCGCCCTAACCACCTGGCCATGCCGGGCCGTATCATAACGTTCAATTGTGAAATGGTAAGTGTGACGTTAACCAATAAAATAAGCTGCTGATAGCGGCTTCTTACGTGGTTGGGCCAACCAGGTTCTTAGAAAACGTTTACATGTATTGTTACAGGTTATATGCAAACCTTTCTAGCTCGTTGGTCTTTGAGGGCCCGCCACTTTCTGAAGGTCAACAAGTTTTCTTACGATGTGGTGTAAGAGGAATTTCCAACCAAAAAGTATCACTAGAACCTACTCTATAGTTGGAGCAGATTTAAAGAATAAATACCAGCTGAATGGTAGCGGGGCGTTTCAGATCAGCTCTGGAATTTTCTAACCAGCTTCTAGAAAGTACTATTACTTCTCCTTGATACTGTAATAACTTTAGAAGCGCCTGGTGAACCCCACGATTACCAGCTGTCAGACTTTTGCGGTAAATATTCCATTATTATTCGTGAAACTTCTAGACTGTATTTGTAGAGGTGTTTTTTTTATTTCGTTATTGTCTTACTGGGTTTTTGTTTATCTCTAATGCTGAGGCCTCGTGTTTCTTACTCTTTTTTTTTTCGCGCCTAATGCTTACAAAGTTCCCTCTACTGACAGTTTTGAGAGAAATACAATATTAAAAAATAAAAAAAGTTTTGTTTAAAATTAATTCCATGATGTCATTTTTTGCTTTTAATCGAGCTGTAATAAATTAAATGTTTTTATTTTTAAGGTACACATCAACAACAAAAGACATTTTTTTTTTCACATAAACCAGGCTTTGATTTGCCAGACGAATAAAAATGGGTTCCAAATAAACTGATTATTGAAAGATACACTCGGATCTAAAGTTTTACGAGCAGTGTTCTAGACTTATTCGTTTTAATAGCATTTTTTAAGATTATAACAAATGTTTTCAGGAAATGAAGTTCCTTGCACTAATCGTTTTCCTGGGGATTACTTGGGCTCTTCCCCAGGACGATGGACCAATCTGGGGTAATACAGGAGGTTCTGTTAATAGCAGGGCTGGAAATGACGATTCCGGGAGAGATTATGACGGATGCTTGTGTGTTCCTTTCTATTTGTGTAAAGAAGATAATATTATTATTGACGGGTCAGGAATTCTCGACGCCAGACAAAAGCCACCACCAACTGCTGAGCCAGTTTTGGTATGTATTGTACTTTTTCTTCTCGTTGTTTTTAATGCAGTAATATCAGAGGCAGTTCTCGCTTGTAGTTTCAGTTTTGTGTGTGTGTGTGTGTGATATGGATGACCTTTACAAAACTTAGCTTACCTGCTATTATTCGTTAGTTATTATTCGCTGGACAACGGTAAGTTTACGTACTTACAATCCTAAAATCCGAAGTTCATTTCCTCGCGGGGGACACAACAATCACCCTAACATGGCGGCTTTGCTCTAAAAAAAAAACAGTAATCGTCGGTGATTTATTAGACTAAATAATGGTATACGTGTAAGTACGGTTATCGAAACGTCTAAGAACGGTTAACAAAACATGTAAGTACGATAAGCGAAACAAGTGCGGTCAGCGAAACTTACAAGTAGGTTAGCGAAACGTGTAAGTAGAGTTAAAAAACGTATAAATAGGCTTAGTGAAACGAGTAAATACGGTCAGCGAAAGGACTGAACTATTAATTAAAGAGGCCAACATTCGCAGGCAAATACAACGTGCAATCCCAACCTGGCCAATTATGACACCCGAAAAATCGAACCTATCTGTATCACTGCTTGGGACCTGAAAGGAGGTATCTTTTTACCAAATTCCATGCAAGTTGGTTGACATATACACGAATAGTTCATGAAAACCCCAAATTATGCTTTCTTCGCTTAAGCCCCCTCCCCAGTGGCACAGCGGTATGTCTGTGGACTTACACCGCTAAAAACCGGGTTTTGATACCCGTGGTGGGTAGGGCACAGATAGCCCTTCGTGTAGCTTTGTGCTTAATAAAAAAAAACAACAACAACAATCGTCGCTCAAAAATTAAACAAAAGACAAAACTTACAAAATTGTCTATATTCCTGTTTGGGACCGGTAAAAAAATTATCTTTGTATCAAATCCCATGTAAATTGTCCAAAATACAACAGAGTTATTGTAAAAAAAAACAACTAAAATTATGCTTTTGATGGCATTTTAAGCCCCTTATACTTACCAAAAATGGGCAAGTCCAACATCTTTGATTGTCAATTTACGTTCCCGTAGAAAAGTATCTTTGTACCAAATTCCTTGTAAACTGATTGAAAAAAGGCTAAGTAATAGTAAAAAAAAAAAACAACAACTAAAATTATGCTTCCTTAACCCCCTATAACTATTAAAAATGGATCCATTTTTGTTTTTAATGTGTAGGACTTGTAGTAAAGTATCTTTATGCCAAATCTCATGTAAATTGGTTAGAATACTGCAGAGTAATTGACCCAAACCCCCCAAATTATGCTTGTTTGTGAACTCTGACACCCCTAAAAAAGACTCAAAGTGGGCAAATCTAACTTTTTTTATGTCAATGTGTTGAGCGCATAAAAATTTATATTTGTGACAATTTTCATCTTGATCGTACATTTTTGGGTTGTTTTACTTTTGACCCCATAAAATCCTTTAAAAAAGGCCTAAATAAAAAAAGGAAAATGTGTCTGAGATTATTGGACCAAAGTACAACACTACGAAGTTTCAAATCAGTCCGCCGAGAAAGAGAGGAATGGCGGACGACTGAAACGTGTTTGAAAGAAGATGGTTTATGGTTTATTATGAATTTCGCGCAAAGCTACACGAGGATTATCTGCGCTAGCCGTCCCTAATTTAGCAGTGTAAGACTAGAGGGAAGGCAGCTAGTCATCACCACCCACCGCCACTCTTTTACCAACGAATAGTGGGATTGACCGTCACATTATAATGCCACCCACGGCTGAAAAGGCGAGCATGTTAGGTGTGACGGGGATTCGAACCCGCGACCCACAGATTGCGAGTCGAGCTCTCTAAACATCTGGTCATTCCGGGCCTTGGAAGAAGAAGAAACAATATAAAAACAGTACATCTCTCTGAGGAGACATAATGACTGTAAATGAAGATAAGTATTGAGCTACTTATCAGTTATTGACACATTTAACCTTCTTGGTGTGTAATCAGCTGGTACAGTCCAGTTGTGATGTAGTAATAAGGATGGTACAGTCCAGCTGTGGTATGATGTGGTAATAACGA
>NW_013672572.1:44303-46594 GCF_000517525.1 Limulus polyphemus
CGATGGTACAGTCCAGTTGTGGTATGATGTGGTAATAACGATGGTACAGTCCAGCTGTGGTATGATGTGGTAATAACGCTGGTACAGTCCAGCTGTGGTGTGATGTAGTAATAACGCTAGTACAGTCCAGTTGTGGTGTGATATGTTTCTGTTTTATCTTTGATACTTGAAAGTTAACACCTGAATACAACCGTTGGATACAATTGAAACTATTAGACAATGAAATCCTGACCTGTCGTAGGTTTAGATCAGTAATACAAATACAATGTGCAGAGTGTAAAGAGAAGTGTTTAGGAAGAAAAATGAATTATCTTATTAATAAGTTGATGACTAAAGGTATTTTTTGTTTATATTTCTGTTTCTTTAGGTGCACGGTTCCTCACATTAGACACCTTAGAAACGCAGTGGTAGTGTGAGAAAAATGTTTGATCTCTTCTGTACCAGAAAAAAAAAAAAGAGGCATATAATAGAAATAGCGTACTTTTTAATATTCCTTATCGCCTGTTTTCTTTTATGATAAGCACAGAGCTACACTATACAATGGGCTATCTGTGCTTTTGCCCACAACGGCTATCGAAACCCGATTTTTTGCGTTATAAGCCCTCACACTTACCGAGGGTTTATCATCTTTCATCTTAAAACGAGTTAACATTCACAGTAATGTTTACTTCACCCCAAAAATTTTGTTATGCTTTTTTTGATAATTTCAAAACAGGAAAAATTTGATTTAATGTATGCAATCGTGGTTTCAAAACAAAAGATTTAAACAGTTATTATTTAAAATAATAAAATCCATCCAAGTGAAGGAAACACATCTGCAACTTTTCACAAACTAAAGAACTTTTAAGTTCGCAAGAAATATCATTCGCTTGTTTAAACCTCTACTCTTGACCTTGTAGCCTAACGTATCCTATAATCTTAATTATTAACCTTAATACCAGGTATGACGTTAATCAAAGTTATCTTCAAAGGTATCGTAGAAAGTATAACTAACATTAATGACATACAAACATAGGGATTTCGAATACATTTTTACGTTAATAAGGTTCTAAGCAAAATAAGGAGAGTAATAACAAAAAAAAATAGTATATTGTATTATAAAACGTCAGATGGAGCTTTCTTTCATCCATGTTGTCTTTAATTTAATTCACAAGTTTTCGATTGCAATTACGTCGTTCAAGCGTGACCAGTACTTAGCGTGTTGAGTTACGGAATGAAAGGCCCAAGGTTCAAACTGCGATGCTGTGGGGGAATTATAAAAGTGACAGTCAGTTCAACAATTCGATGCAAAACAGCTGAGTAACGCGGCGGGTGGTTTTGGCTGGTTGCCCTCCATATGATCAGTAACTTGAAATTGGGAACGGTTATGCCCGAGCCTTGTGGTGGCTGTTTAGCCCGCGTATTTTATAAGGTGCTGTTCAAGTTGACAGTTTCACGATTTTAGACCGTCAACGTGTACTTTAGATCCTCAGTGGCACAGCGATATGTCTGCGGACTTATACCGATAGAAACAGGGTTTCAATACCCGTGGTGGGCAAAGCACAGATAGTCCATTGTGTAGCTTTGTGATTACTGACAAATATCAACGTTTACGTTACCTTTAAAGTAACCTTGTGACCGAAAGCTTGTGAAATAAATACAAAATAAAATATATATATATAGAGCCTCTCTTTATTGCAACCTTACCAACTTACGAGAATACCTGAATACATAGTTTAACTGTATCTAATGGAAGTTCATATAAGTGAACATTATTTCAGAGTGCCACCTTGGGGCCAGAGGGGCCAAATGGATGTGGACCTTTTCATGTTTGTTGCACCTTGCCAGAAACAACCCCCGAAACGCCTTTCGAGCCACACTGTGGTTTCAGAAACATCAATGGCCTCAATAAGCGTATATTGAACACTGAAAAAGATGGACTGTCTCAGTTTGGAGAATGGCCTTGGCAGGTAAGAGAAAGAAAATTACCTGTTTCAGTTTGGAGTATGGCCTTGGCAGGTAAGAGGAAGAAAACGACCTGTTTCAGTTCGGAGTATGGCCTTGGCAGGTAAGAGGAAGAAAACGACCCGTTTCAGTTCCGAGTATGGCCTTGGCAGGTAAGAGGAAGAAAACGACCTGTTTCAGTTCGGAGTATGGCCTTGGCAGGTAAGAGGAAGAAAACGACCTGTTTCAGTTTGGAGTATGGCCTTGGCAGGTAAGAGGAAGAAAACGACCTGTTTCAGTTCGGAGAATGGCCTTTGCAGGTAAGAGGAAGAAAACGACCTGTTTCAGTTCGGAGTATGGCCTTGGCA
>NW_013672573.1:0-3314 GCF_000517525.1 Limulus polyphemus
GTTTGGGGAAATCTCCACCTCGAGAACGGCTATACTGGTCCCTTGACGAAGATCTAGCAGTTACCCGTGTTTGGGGAAATCTCCACCTCGTGAACGGCTATACTGGTCTCTTGACGAAGATCTAGCAGTTAACTGTGTTTGAGGAATTCTCTACCTCGTGAACGGCTATACTGATCCCTTGACGAAGATTTAGCAGTTACCTGTGTTTGGGGAAATCTCCACCTCGAGAACGGCTATACTGGTCCCTTGACGAAGATCTAGCAGTTACCCGTGTTTGGGGAAATCTCCACCTCGTGAACGGCTATACTGGTCTCTTGACGAAGATCTAGCAGTTAACTGTGTTTGAGGAATTCTCTACCTCGTGAACGGCTATACTGATCCCTTGACGAAGATTTAGCAGTTACCTGTGTTTGGGGAAATCTCCACCTCGAGAACGGCTATACTGGTCCCTTGACGAAGATCTAGCAGTTACCCGTGTTTGGGGAAATCTCCACCTCGTGAACGGCTATACTGGTCTCTTGACGAAGATCTAGCAGTTAACTGTGTTTGAGGAATTCTCTACCTCGTGAACGGCTATACTGATCCCTTGACGAAGATCTAGCAGTTACCTGTGTTTGGGGAAATCTCCACCTCGAGAACGGCTAAACTGGTCCCTTGACGAAGATCTAGCAGTTACCTGTGTTTGGGGAAATCTCCACCTCGTGAACGGCTATACTGGTCTCTTGACGAAGATCTAGCAGTTAACTGTGTTTGAGGAATTCTCTACCTCGTGAATGGCTATAATGGTCCTTTGACGAAGGTCTAGCAGTTACCTGTGTTTGGGAAATTTTCTATCTCGTGAACGACTATACTGGTCCCTTGTCGAAGATCTAGCAGTTACCCGTGTTTGGGGAATTCTCTACCTAGTGAACGACTATACTAGTCTCTTGACGAAGATCTAGCAATTATCTGTGTTTCCAAAAATATGTCTCGTAACAGATTTCTCCATTTAGTAGATTATTCATCTGTTAATCATGCAGATAAAATGTACAAAATACGAACTCTCATGGATCTGCTGAATGCTAAATTTCAAAAGTGGGCTACTTTCCACAGAGATCTTTGCATTGAAGAAGTCATGGTATAATATTTTGGTCGCCATCCTATCAAGTAGTTTATTCTTGGAAAGCCCATTTGATTTGGTTACAAAGATTGGACGCTTTAAAGTTCTGGCGGATATTGTCATATCATTGATACCAATTGTGGAGCAAAACCTTCTTCACCAACAACTTCTCCTGTACAAGTAGGAAGTGCCAGTGAAAAGGATGCAGAAATGAAACTGCCGTTAGGCACTAGTGTTGTAATAGACCTGTTGAGTTAGGTGAAAGTTCCCACTGATCTTTCTTGACAATTTCTTTTCAAGTTTTGACTTATTAGTTTTAGTGAAGGAAGAGGCTTTCAGAGCTTCAGGCACATTACGAGAAAATCACATGAAAAATTGTCCATTACCTGCAAATAAAGAAATGAAAAGTCGTGAAAGAGGAAATTATGAATACCAGTTTGAGAATGAGAAATCCATTCTGATGGTGAAGTGGAAGGACAACAGTGTTATATGCATTGGAACAAACTATGATTGTGTAGAATATTTTGGCAAGGTCTACAGGTGGTCAAAGAAAGAGTAAGCAAAGGCTGATATACTACAACCACATTTGCTTTTCGCTTACAATGCGTGAATAGGGGGTGTCGATTGAAATGGCCAAGCTGTAAACACATATACAATTGCATTTCGTGAGACAAAAATTATGGTGGGTGCTATTTACACATATGAAAAACACTTGTATGGTGAATGTTTGAAAGATTTATCAATTTGCAAATCCATAAAATTGGATCTTCTTATGTTCGTAATAAATGTGGCACGCCATTGTCTTCGCACCACAGTTGCATCTTCTCGTAGAGATCCACAGTATTTCACGTACGCCGCCTAGTATTCATAGTGTACATGTGTGTGTGTGTGTGTCACGCACGTACGCATGGGGAGTTCGGCCGAACCCCCTATTATTGTGATGTAAAAAATACTGTCACTAAGTTCGTGTTCATGTGAACGTTCGGGATCTGCTCTCCGTTGGCTAAATAATTACCTGAGGTGTACACAAACCGAAGAAAGACTGAGTGTTCTAGCTTTAATACATAATCATTATGATACTGTTATCAACATTGACACTGTATGCAAGTTATTTACGGAAAAGCACCCCAGAAGAATGGGCATCCTAACATGTTATATCAGTAGTGCATATATGTATGTGTGTATATGATTGAAATAGTTAATATACTATTGTTGTGCAGAGTTATTTAAGTTAGTAATATAACTTAACAATTAATGCCTACTCTGTATGTAGATAGTACAATACTTTACTATAATAAAACATAAACATTTATGATAATTTAAGTCTAACTTCCCATGCAGTGTTACAACAGAATGATGATTTGTTGACTTTTCATTAAATGTTTGTGGATTTTATGTGAACAGCCATACAATTGTTTAATCTATATTTCATGCAAAATTGCTTCTAGATTTAACTACATAGCAACTATTTTTTACAAATTTTCTGGGGAGGATCATACCCTCAAACTCCCAAAGTATTAGCATGCTTCGCAAAATATGTGTTGACTTTTGATCTCACAAATTAGAAAAACCCCTTTCAAATATCCTGCGTACGGGCCCGTGTGTGTGTGTGGAATAAAAACTTTTAATTGTTTCGGATATTCACATTTAGCTACACGGGAGCTAGTTGCCCTCCCTATCCTTAATTTTAAACCAATAGACTAGAGGGAAGGCAGCTGGTCATCAGCACCTTCCGCCAACTCAATGGCAATTTCTAATCCAATAGTGGTATTTCGCTGTAACTCTTATAATGCATCCATGGCCCCAAAGAGCGGTGCAATTATACGGTAAGGAGACGCGAACCATGGACCCTCGGATTCAAAGCCTGACATGATAGTCACTAGCTCGTTTGATAAAGATTAAGATTAAACAGTCATTCTTGAAATGATGAGTAATGTAGTCAGCTACGTGTGTGTCCTTTAGAGCCAAAAATACCCGAACATATGGTATATTACAGGGATTTTAGCACCAGGTGGAGATATTCGTTCCGAAATCATTGGTCATATGGGTATTCCTTCTTAGAGTGAGGAAATTACTACTTGCAAATCGCACTGTATATTTATATTATTTCTAATAACAAAACATAAACAAAATGCAAATCTTTAACTTTTTTCGACAAATGTCATGTCTTTACACTGGCCCAGCATGGCCAAGGTGGTTAAGGCACTCGATTCGC
>NW_013672573.1:3777-19276 GCF_000517525.1 Limulus polyphemus
TTTCTTTACAAAAGGAAATAGGAAGGTAAAATTATAATTTAAAGTTTTGAACTATGATAAGAAAGCCAAAAGAAACGAATAATATTTGTTTTATGCATAATTTAAATGATTAATTTTTAGAGCCCGCAAAAAAATGTAGGGCACGCCAAAGTAGAAAAACAGTTATCACATTATTGAGATAGTTTATGAAGAATATACCTCCCAGGAAGACCGATTTTTATTAATCTCACAGTCCTCTAGTTTTATGTGCATGGTTGCTAACACTTCTATTGTAGATAACCCATAAAGCATTTAGAAACCAGTAGAGAATAACCCACAATACTGCCATCGTAATTGTGTTTCTTTGGTGCTTCCTTGCTTGAACGAACACAATATCGCGTTTTAACATTTCTCAGATACATGTGTAATACCAACATACTTATACTGAATGTTTAAATATGTATATAATACTAAAGATAACAGAAGATCTGTTGATTTTAACATTTAAAGGAAAGAGAGCATAACACAAGAGCATATCCTTATACTGAATCTTTCTAATTAAATAATAAAACTATCTATATGTGTAATTTTACAAACTTGTTGTGTTTTCATATGAATCATACAATCTAATCAACAACCGTGTGAGTGTAAAGGGAAGTCAACGTTTTATTGCCTATGTTTACAACAGATCTAAATCTGTGTTCGATTTCTCTCCCAGTAGGTTTAATACTAAAGATGATTAATTTCGAAAAATTAATGATATGGTACACGTGTATCAGTTCAGGCTACATTAATTAAATGATATGGATACAGGTCATTCATTCATTCCGACAACATTAAAATAATTGAAAACGTAAAATGTTTAGGTATTTGGGCCTCACAATAGAAGCATCGCTTAAAAGATTCTGGGCTCGGGCCCATAGGCGCGGGAATTTTCAGCGTTTCAGTATGATATTGATCGTGGTTTTCTATTCTAATTTTCCAAGACACCAACTGGGGGATTCGGGGCACTGACGCCTCTACCTCACGGCCGTTATAAACAAACACCCAAAATACGGGTAAATGTCCTACGCCCTACAGGAGATATCAACTGAAGCCACCTTTTTTATAATTATTTCTAGTTGTTGCTAATGTCTTGCCTGATTTTTCACTGTGGTTATATTTAGTCTACCCTACAATATATTCTCTAACTTTGAAGTCGACAAATAGATGTTAAAGATTTAAACTTTCCAATAAAATATGTAATTTTAATAATAATAATAGTAATACAACCACACAGTTGTACTTTAAATCTAACCATGTTGTCTTTTAATGTTGTCTTATGTAAAAGTAAGTAAGTTAAACAAGAAGCAATTAGAAAACTATTTATATTAACGTTGCTGCTGGCTCCAGTTGCAATTAAAAAGGGGACCAAATATTCATAATCTTCTTGTTTGACTTACTCATTTTTACATTACATTTTTACAGGGTTCGCCCTTTTATATAAGTTGAATATTTTTTATATCACGTCTTTATATTGTTGACCCTTTACTCCTAACTTCACTCTTTTTTTTTTACATCACTTCTATATATATCTGATCCCTTTATTTCTAACTTGGCTCTTCTTTATCATTTCTTTATATGACTGATAACTTTAATTCTAGCTTGGCTCTTTTTTTGATATCACTTCTGTGTATGATTGACCCCTTTACTCCTAACTTGACTCTTTTTTAATATCACTTTTGTATATGGTTGACCCCTTTACTCTTAACTTGACTCTTTTTTAATATCACTTTTGTATATGGTTGACCCCTTTATTCCTAACTTGACTCTTTTTTTATATCACTTCTGTATATGGCTGACCCTTTATTTCTAACTTGGCTCTTTTTTTATCACTTCTTTATATGGCTGACAAATTTATTTCTAGCTTGGCTCTTTTTTTAATATCACTTCTTTATATGGCTGACCCCTTTATTTCTAACTTGGCTCTTTTTTATCACTTCTTTATATGGCTGACCCCTTTACTCCTAGCTTGACTCTTTTTTATCACTTCTGTATATGGCTGACCCCTTTATTTCTATCTTGTTTCTTTTTTAATATCTCTTCTATATATAGCTGACCCCTTTATTTCTAGCTTGTCTCTTTTTATATCACTTCTATATATGGTTTAACCCCTTTACTCCTAACTTGACTCTTTTTGGATATCACTTCTTTATATGGCTGATAACTTTATTCTGACTTGTCCCTTATTTTGTATATTACTTCTTTACATGGCTGACTCCTTTACTTCTAGCTTGGCTGCTTTTGTACATGTAAAATATAAAAGCTATTTACTGGAATACTTTTCGCTATGTTTCTCTTTTAGTGTTCAAGAACAATTACATCTTCAGGTTTTTACCATGTAGAATTTTATTTTCTATTATTGGGGGACAATGAGGGTTTGAATACCAGCCCGTTTACAAACCATTTCTCATCTGTTCCAAGTTAAAACGGTGTGAGGTACAGTGGAATTCATTTAAACGTTTTAATTAGTTATTAAGAAGCGAACAACACACATCCACTTGGCTAAAACTTCTAAAAGAAATCAGATAGCACTCAAATGTACCTGAAAGAAAGGGTAAAAAAAAAGGTCTAGTGTTAATGTCTAGACCATGCTACACGAATCTTTAAAGATGTAGGTGAGACGTGTAATAGCTTGGGCTGCTACTAACAGCTAAAACGCTTCACGTGATGTTTTGTTTTCCTCTTGGTTTATTAACAGCTGACTTCCAAACAAGGGCGCACCCATATTTGAATAAAACGGTGTGATGAGAGGCGTTGGCTCTGGTGACACGGTTTGATAGACTGGCAAAATTAGTATGGAAACAGACTGTATATAAAAAAAAGAGTTGTATAGGGTATAAAAATCTTAGATTTTAGAGATATTTGACAAAAAGAAACTCATTGCTATGTATAATGTTTCCATCTGGCATTTTGTCAACCTGTAAAAATCATTTCTGTTTTCTAATATATTGGTGACTTCAAAGTGCTATAGTTAACAAGATATTTATGAGTCAAGATTGCCTCTTGAATATAAGTAAAAAAGATAATACTGGCGTTCTTATCTTTTATGCATATATATTTACATTCAAAGTATATTTTTATAATTTTTTCAATGCGCAATTTTGAAATTCATTGAATTAAATATGTATTTATAATTACGTCATTTGTTCAACATGAGAATACTTAATTATTTCTTAAACCTAACACGATGTGGATGCGTTTAATCAGTTTGTTAGCTCGAAGCTCTCCTCCCCCCTTTTTGTGTCCTTCAATCTTTTTCTTTGTACGCGTTGCATGTATTGAAGCCGTTAAGGACATCTGGTGTGTATATTTTCAAAAACTATAGTTTTAAATCACCCCCGACTTCTTACTTAGAGATAAACGGGCAAGTAGCTATAGCTAGTGAGTATAACAGCGATTAGCAAGAAACAGTCTACTTAAAGAAATAGTTTCATTATTAACTGCTGCACTCCAACAATGACAACTACATTCCGCTGGGTTCGTTTCTTTATTCCTTGTGCCCATGAGCTAAAGTTTCATTTGATTAACGATTATTTTATTTTTATTTCATATCTTTATTTTTTTTGCTTCGGACTATTAACTCTGAAGATTTCGTCTTCTTAACCTCAAGCTTTTGTACAACAACCAAAATGTCCGCTCTCACATCTCGTTATCGAGACATTCTCAAAGAATAAAACTAAAATATGAGGTGTTTACTTTGATAACTGTCGTGAATTTACAAAGAACGAAGCACGTATTGCCGTAAGCGAATATCAATTTACCCAACTCATTACACTGAAATGGCAGAATAGGTAGCTAGTGAGATTTGATGATAAAACGGAGCGGCTGGACAAAGATGATAGTATGTGCTCAGTTCCTGAAAAAGGAAGGAAAAATATTACATAAAAAGAACACTAAATACTCCATTCAAGAGTTTTATACCACCTGTTACCACCTGGCTGAGCTGATGTACATCACATCGAGTGCTCTTACATGCAAAGGAATAGGTTGCAAAATGGACAATAATACAAGTTGTTGATAACAGTAAGAATTACACATTATTCTCTCTCTCTCTCTCCTTTCACTCTCCTGAGTGGCAAGTCTGCAGACTCAGGACGCTAAAATTTTGGTTTCGATACACGTGGTAGGTAGAGCACAGATAGCCCATCGTGTAACTTTGTGCTTGACAATAACCAAACCAAACTATTCAAAGCAGCTGAGACTTTAATTATATATATATGAGTGACCTAGTAGTCTCATTGTAACTGACCAAACCACCTGGTGCGTTTCCAGCCGATTATTAATGAGCTAAGGCACTTGGTCCGCTTTTAAACTATGAAAGAACTTTAACATGGATAACTAGCCTGACAAAAAAGTAAATTAATATAGATAACTAGCCTGACAAAAAAGTAAATTAACATGGATAACTAGCCTGACAAACAAATAAATTAACATGGATAACTAGCCTGACAAAAAAGTAAATTAATAATGATAAATAGCCTGACAAGAAAGTAAATTATTATTTTGATATTTACCCCACTGCACGACGGTTCAGCTGTAAATGTCAAAGCTTATAACGCTAAAAATTGTGATTCGATCCCTGCAGTGGCCGAAACGCAGATAGCCTATGGTGCAGCTTTGTGCTAACAATAAACGTTGCTAGATGTTATATATATATATATGTGTGTGTGTTGAAGCTTTCTTTTCTTTTTCACCAAAGGTAAAATCGAAAAGAGAATCTGTAGCGTAGAGGCCTAATACATTCTCTGATTGGCCGAAAATAATACACTAAGCCTCTACGCCACAGATTCTCTTTTCATTTTGACCTTTGGTGAAAAAGAAAATAAGTCTTTAACACGTATATATCATCATTAAACATTTGGCCCGCTGTATAATATCGAATAGTAATTAGGCGCAATGTCATAATATTATTCGCATATCTAAATTAATTTAGGTTACTGTATGGTGAATTAAAAATGATTCATAACCTGGGCCTGGCATGGATTGGTGGTTGAGGCACTCGACTCGCAATCTGCGGGTCTTGAGTTCGAATCCCCCCGTCACACCAAACATGCTCGCCCTTTCAGCCGTGGGGGCATTGTAATGTGACGGTCAATCCCACTATTCGTTGGTAAAAGAGTAACCCAAGAGTTGGCGGTGGGTGGTTGATAGCTGTAGTCTTACACTGCTAAATTAGGAACGGCTAGCGCAGATAGCCGTCGTGTAGCTTTGCGCGAAATTCAAAACAAGACTCAAAAATCGCCTCCCCCCCAGTGGCACAGTGGTATGTCTGCGAACTTACAACGCTAAAATCTGGGTTTCGATACCCGTGATGGGCAGAGCACAGATAGCTTATTGTGTAGCTTTGTGCTTAATTACAAACAAACAAAAACCCTTAAATATTGCTAGATGTTGTTTGCAAACATTGCCATCTATCGGAAATATTTAAAATCACTTTGTTGTTTTTTTCTATTTTTTTACATTATATTTAGTGAATATGGTATATAGAATAATTATAAGGATAATATAATTATTTTATATTAGTTTTATGTTGCTTAAATAGTTTTATTATGCTAATTGTTAAATTGTCTATTTACGTCCCGTACTAGAACAGTCCATTGAAAATTTCAACTTTATTATCAACATTTCATTCAACTATTCGACTACTTAATATGTACCTTATTATTATTATTTCTAGTTTACATAAAGTAGTTAATAACTAAATCATTAGGTGTGATCACGTTGTAGAATTCAATAAAAAATATATACGTATATATATTCAATAATATAATCAGAGTACAGGCCACATAGTACAATTATTAGATTTTTGTTTGTTGTTAAGCACAAAACTACATAATGAGTTATTTGTGCTGCTCCCACCACGACTATCGAAACCCGATTATTAGCGGTATAATCCTTCAGACTTACTGCCATACCAGTAGAGAGCCAATTATTATTTATTGCCACAATAAGAAACAATTTACTTTTTTTTAACTATTTACACCTGTCAACCTTTTTGATGTTCTGCCGAAGGCCACCTGGAGGGGTCGCCTATTTTAGCCAGTCGTACCACTCTACAATAGTGTGTTGTCTGTCAGTAAGTCAGTATACACTAAAATGACATCACATAAGGGACGCTTAACGTTGAAATTTGTACTGTCGTGACGTCAGTAAAACGTGCGCATGCCATGAATCACGAGAAGAATTATGCGCTCTGTAGGCTTACAACACAGCATGACATATGAACTTCAAAAGCAAGAAATAAAAATACGTTACTTTTTATTTTGGTTTTATTTACTCTTGAGACAGAACATTTTTGGGGATCATGCGAAAGTAAATCTATAATTTTGAACTAGTGCCGAGAAGGAGGTTAAATAGCCAGTAGTTCCCTATCACTCGTACTGAATGATTATTCTGTTTGCAGTGCCCGGCATGGCCAGATGATTAGGGCGCTCGACTCGCAATCTGCGGGTCGCGGGTTCAAATCCCCGTCACACCAAACATGCTCGCCCTTTCAGCCGTGGGGGAGTTATAATGTGACGGTCAATCCTACTATTCGTTGGTAAAAGAGTAGCCCAAGAGTTGGCGGTGGGTGGTGATGGCTAGCTGCCTTCCATCTAGTCTTACACTGCTACATCAGGGACGGCTAGCGCAGATAGCCCTTGTGTAGTTTTGCGCGAAATTCAAAACAAACAAACAACCCTGTTTGCAAATCGATTCGTTATTTGTAAATAGTCCTCATTAAGATTTTCGATTACTCTATTTAGATTCCTTTTATAAACAAAATGTGGGGCCCGGCATGGCCAGGGCGCTTGACGGTTCGAATCTCCGTCCCATTAAACATGCTCGCTCTTTCAGCCGTGGGGGCATTATAATGTGACAGTCAATTCGTTTGTAAAAGAGTAGCCCAAGAGATGGCTATAATTCATAATTCTATTTTAAAAAGTCGGTAAGTCATCGAAAGGAATATTATTTCATTTATATTTTTATAAATATTTAATACCATATTTCTACCCCTCTAGTCTTACACTGCTAAATTAGGGACGGGTAGCGCAGATAGTCCTCGTGTAGCTTTGGACGAAATTCAAAACAAACAAATAAAATATGGAAACAAGACACATAAACAAGTTTCCTGATGAAACGGTTTTTTATTATTAATAATAAACAACAATTTACAGAATATAACTATGGTCAAGTCAATATAAATATAAAATAACACTTATAATATGTTGGGGTGTATTTAAGTGCTTGGTAAAGCAAGTTTCACGAATGAATGGTAATACATCCAACCCACGCATTGCATTTAATTCAACTCACTATCTTGGGTTTCTTTCTAATCGGAAAAGTTTTCAGATGATTTCACTTTATTATGAACAGATGACTTTACATTTTCCTAGAATAGTAAATCAATTCGCTGACTGTTATTTAAATTATTTTGCTGAATTAATGTTAATGAATAATTTTTGCCTTTAGAAGGTGGAGCTTGTTTTTAGAAATATTGTAAAAACCCGCCACACTAAGGAACCACTTTATCTTTTTTTTTATCTAATTTCACGTATTTATATTCTTGGCTAGTCAAATATCACCAAGAACGAATTCTAATTGTTTATAAAGCAAGAGAAAAAGGACTAAAGATTTCTACGCATGAAAATTTTTTACCAATGTTTGTTTGTTTTAAGAGCAAGGCTACTCAATGAGCTTACTGCTATTATAGTGCCTTTGTCAGGCTTTATAATAATAATGTTTTCGTTGTTCTAAAGATTTTTAATGGTTTCCTTTTCTACAGCAGAAATAGTTTATTTGACATGTTATGGCCAATCCCACTATTCGATTAGAGTAGCCCAAGAGTTGAACGTGGGTGGTGCTGACTAGCTGCCTTCCCTCTACTCTATCACTTCTGAATTAGTGATGGCTTGCGCAGACAGCCTTTTTGTAGTTTTGAGCGAAATTAAACAAACGACTTCATAATTCTATTTTATAAAAGTCGGTAAGTCATCGAAAGGAGTTTTATTTCATTTATATTTGTATAAATATTTAATTCCATATTTCTACCCCATAATGTTGTATAGCCTATAGGAATCATAGAAACGTGTTCTCGTGAGTTTTTAACACAGATCGAACGGACAACACTTTAATTAAACAAATCATCAAGTTCGTCGTTTTTCTTCAACGTAAATAAAAAATACCCTAACTGACTTTACTTGAAGTAGCATTAAAATCTAGTGGTTTGAAAGAAGATGTATCATTGAAAGTAAATTTAAAGCCCTAACAATAAGCCCTCCAGTGGCTCAGCAGTAAGTCTGAGAACTTATAACACTAAAACTCGGGTTTCGATACCCGCGGTGAGCAGAACGCAGATAACCCATTGTATAGTCTTGTATATAACAAGAAACAAACAAACTTAACAGTGAACAGTTCTATTAACAACATTACTAAAGTGCCTTTGTCAGACATTATAATAATAATGTTTTCGTTGTTCTAAAGATTTTTAATGGTTTCCTTTTCTACAGCAGAAATAGTCTATTTGACATTTCTGTATTTTATATAAACATTTCGAACCAGGCCAGAAACATTACAGCAATTCTAATTTCAGTTTTAAGTTAAAGAAAATAAAAATTATGATTAGCATAATTCTAGTCAACAAAATAATTAAAACAAAATATAGCTTGTTGAATAAATAAATGAGAAAATATATAAATATATACAAATAATGTTACCATAAATTTCACTCATCTTTCAAAGGTTTGTATGTAGCCGAGCAAAGTTTATTGTAAATAACTAAAAATAAATAAAACCTATGAGTTTAACTAATTTATCTAAGTGCGTAATATTTTGTGATTGAGTATCCACGTGATCTGTCGTTATGTTAGACTGTAATTTTGGTTGTGTTTGTTTGGTTTCTTTATTACGTGGCTGTGCTACAACTGCTGCTGTATTTGTATACGTGGGTTCAGACGGTGCTCTTGGTGTCGGTAGTGTTTTTGGTACTGATTGTTGTGTGTGGATTGATTCCGTGTGTTGTATATTATTTTCTATGGTTTGGTTGCTATTATGTATTGTATATTCGTGTTTTGATCTCTTTGTAGTCAGCTGTGTGTTGTTGCTTACAGTTGCAACAATACGTACTTTCGTGTTCCTTTGGGCACATAGAGTTGTGATATTTTCCGCCACAGCCAACACATCGTGGGAGATGATTACAGGCAGACGTCACGTGTCCGTATCGTTGGCAATTAAAACATTGCCAAACGACAACTGCAGGTATTTTGGATTTTTCTATCGTTAGTTATTAAGATTGTGAATATCCTGTGTTTCGTGTGTGTGTGTGTTTGTGTACTTTAATCATGTTCGTCTGTTTTTGTGTCCTTTTAGAGATACGTTCGACTTTCATATATTGAATGTTTTTTTGTGAACGTTCATCCTGGATTTGTTTCAATGTCTATTCTGTAGTGAATTCCTTTGATTACGAATGATTTTGCGTTTGGTTTATTTACAGGTAAATGTATCCATATATGACCCGGATAAAAGGCGTCCTCAGGCCATTGTTTGTGGTGACTCTCTAGGTCAGCCGCCCTGTCCCTCCGATTAGAACTCCGCCCTCAGCTAGGCGTTTGATAGCAGTGATTTTAGTGTTAGGTTTACAGCGTTTGATTTCCGCTTCCAACTGTGGTTCTTTGTATGTGACAGGTATACCTTCTATGATAAAAGTGTTTGGGTGGTTGTGTATGTTTTGTGTTTCTTTATTTCTTGTGGTTGTGTGTTAGTGTTTTGTCTGTTTTTATTTGCTGAATATTTTCTTTGTTTTTTAGGCATGACAAGTGTAAATCCACCAGTGTCCATGTGTGTGTCTGTTGTTTCTTGAGTCTGTATTTGTGTATCTCCATCAGTATCTAAGTGTGTCTCTGTTGTTTGTTGTGATATTGTTTGTGTATCAATATCCAGGGTGGTGCTAATTTGTATGTCATCCTTCTTAGCTACAACGACTCAAGTATTTAATTGTGGACTTAACCTTAGTTTTGTATTAAGGCCACCTACTCTAGACTTACATGAAGTTTTAAGGAAGAGGCCATTTCTAACAACCAAGTTTCGATTTTACGTTACGTCTTGGTTGATGTATTTGTCTTCTCGATTTCGGCAATCGTTGTATGTAGCAAGGGTTTGTATGTAGCCGAGCAAAGTTTATTGTAAATAAAAATAAATAAATAAAAATCTATGGGTTTAACCGATTTATCTAAGTGCGTAATATTTTGTGATTGAGTATCCACGTGATCTGTCGTTATGTTAGACTGTAATATTGGTTGTGTTTGTTTGGTTTCTTTACTACGTGGCTGTGCTCCAACTGCTGCTGTATTTATGTATTTGTCTTCTCGATTTCGGCAATCGTTGTAAAGAATTCTTTGTTGAAATTCCAATCTACGAAAGATTGAAAGTAGTTCGATGTGGTAGCCCTCACCGCATTAGGCGGGGCAGGAACCTGCCACAGTTTCTCCGCCAGAATAATCCAGCTCGTCGTCGATTAGAGGTAGATGTTGTTCTTTTAGCCTACCGACGATACGTTAGTAACTAACGGTTTACTGTTTTTAATGCTATTTAAGAGATCGTTATGTAGGTATGTCCTATCTCTTCCGAGGTACAAACGGAAATCCTTAATATAGATCTTAGAGTCTGCTTGTTTGATTCGTATATTCGCGCCAAGTTACATACGGGCTACCTGCGATAGCTGTCCCTAATTTTGAACTGATATACTATAGGAATGGCAGCTAGTCGACAGCACCCATCGCAAACTTTTGGAATGCACTAATTTCCCAGAAAGGGGGCTGCCTGGAGGGGTCACCTATTTTAACCAGCCGCACCACTATACAGTAGTATGTTGTCTATCAGTCTTGTCTGTATATTATTTATTCATGAATATAGTTTAGTTAACTGTTCAGTTTAGTCAGAAGCTTGTTTAAAAATAATCAGACATACATTCAACTATTTCTGTGCAAATGCTTCCAATCGAGTACACAGTATTGTAAGTCTAGATTACAAGTCTAGATTAATCAGAAGCTTGTTTAAAAATAATCACACATATAGCTATACATTAAACAAGAATAACCAATGCTGTAAAAACACAAAGGCAACAGTTTTTTTGTTTTTATACAGGAATCATTGATGCCACTGCTTGAATTAACTGACAACACAGTGGCAGTTATGTGTATACAAATTATCAAATCAAACTTTGCATAAGATTACTTAATTTTCTATTCTGCTTTAACCAGCCGCATCACTATACAGTGGTGTGTTGTCAGTCAGTCAGTCAGTAGACATTAAA
The DNA here is from genome assembly GCF_000517525.1 of Limulus polyphemus. Taxonomy (NCBI): domain Eukaryota; kingdom Metazoa; phylum Arthropoda; class Merostomata; order Xiphosura; family Limulidae; genus Limulus; species Limulus polyphemus. Next base: position 15,089 of record NW_013672573.1, read on the forward strand.
ATGACGTTGCATGAGGGGCGCTTAAGGTTGCAATTTGTACTGTCGTGACGGCAGTAAAACGTGCATATATCATGAATCACGAGAAGAATTATGCGCTCTGTATGCTACAACACAGCATGACATATGAACTTCAAAAGCAAGAAATAAAAATATTTGTTACTCTTAATTTTGGTTTTATTTACTCTTGAAACAGAACATTTTCGGGGGACCTGCGGAAGTACATCTAGTCAAGAAGTGGTATCTGACAATTTCTCTTGTAATGCTCCTACAGCCCAAAAATGTTGAACGCGACTTGGCGGCAAAGGAATGCAAACCATGGATTCATAACCAGGCACGCTAACCAATAGGCTACGCCTAGCTCAGAGTAATAAATATTTTTTTTTTCACATTACACATATAGACAGAGTATCGTATGATTACAATTATTCCCATTATTACAATATACTTGTCTATATAGATACTCTTAGAACATTTTCATTTTTAAGAATCTTTGTGTTGACTTGTAACTCAAAAAACAAATTAAATGTACCAGGAATCGTTTATTAACCACTAGAAACAATAATTTTTCATCGTGTTTTATCATAATACAACAACACAATACATTCATAAAGTATTTAAAAAAATATAAAAACTGGAATAATTCCATTAAAACACCTTATAAAAAGTTCACGTCGTAATCCAAACAACTTTGTCAAGTTGTCACTTGTGCTTCGAAACAAAAGACAATCAATCTCTATCCTTACTATTCTAGCTTCTTGGCTAACGTTTATCTTTTGTAGATGCTTTCTTAAAGTTTATCTTCTGAACGTGCCTGTCCCGAACCGACAAACAATTGTTTTAATCTCGTCTCCATCAAGCTCCAAAGATCCGTGAAATCTGATGGTTAGTACGTTGGAAAAACTGCCAGCTGGACACTATGATCGTGGAAAGATTATTTAACACAACACTGGTTTAACTACATTACTTAAACATAACTCTTGTTTAATCTATGAAAAATGGAAAAAAAAGAACATTATTTACATTGTTCGATTTATGAACACAATACATTCGAGATTCTAAACGTAAAACGTCTTCAAATTTTAGTTTAGATTATTTCTGAAATATGAATTGGAAATAACGATTATTAATTCTGCTGACAATCCAGAGTAAAAGTTTTCTACGGCATTTTTTCAATATTATTTACGTCATAGTGAGACGCTTACTGTAGCTTAGTGGCTGTTAACTTTTTTGAAGCTTTGTTTTATCAGTTTATCAATGAAAATAAGCTAAGGTTCAACATTTCTAAGACGGCCCACTCATACTTAAATGTGTAATCAAGTTAACCGCAGCGCTTCAAGCGGCAGTTTAATAAACGAGCTTTATTTTTCCTTCAGTTCAACGCATCGACAAAACTGTTTATCAACATGATAATCTAATTTTAGCGTTGTAAAATATGCGTATTCCCGCAATAGTATTCCCTCTTATTCTATAGTCATTAGTGTTTCATGCTCGTGTGGAGTATAAAAAACTAGCCAAATGCAGAGCAGTTTGTTTCTAGTTAAGCACAAAGCTACATAAACGGCTATTTGTGCTCTGCCCACCACGGGTATTGAAACCCGTTTTCTAGCGTTATACGTCTGCAGATATTCCGCTGTGGCACTAGGGGGAATGCAGAGCAGAAAATTTTCTCAAATGCGATGTTACCACAGCCACAGTATATAATCTATATGAAGGCCAGGTTGCATCATGCCTTCAAATATTTATATTTTCTAGATCTGTAAACGTAAGATTTAGAAATGTTGTATTATATTAAATGTTTCACTAATCCTATGTATCTCTATTGAATTACTTGATTGTATTCCCAGGTTTTATACTGTATGTTATAATTGACAAAAGTCTTGATATGTATGCCTATTATACAAACTTCCTAAAACATTTGCCTCTAAATGCGTTTTTTTATTTGAGCTAATACACATTAAAGCGTTTACAGATTATTTCACCTGTCGATACGATCTCATATCAAAAAGTAAAAAAAAGACATATAAACTCTTCAAGATGCTATATAAAGTTATCAAACCAACCACCAGATGGCGCGTTTTAAATTTTATTACGCTCAGATATAGGGAGAGGGCTGTTTTAGCAACACGTGATCTTTGATAAAATCAACAAGTTCGAATCAAAAGACATATTAAGGTGACATTTGTGCTTTACCAATGGCTAGTTTTACAAGTTTGGCGCTATCTATTAGTTGTTGACTTTGAATATAAGTTATATGAAACTGTTCATATAATTTGATTTGTATTTTATTATCACAAAACATATATTTGTGTCTACAAAATTACAATTAAAAACTCAACGTTTTACAACCCCTACTCTTTCTTTTTAACATCATTATAAACAAGTGCTTATTCTTTTTATTATTTTAGACTTAAAAAACAACGACGCACATTAAAGTAAAAGTAATCAATAATTTATGCCATTTTTGGTTTCATATACGTGCATCACAAGAGTTAGTATAACACTGTACAACCATTATAATTAATCACGATAGTGGTTCATAATAGAGATCGCAAAAAATAGCACAAAACCCTAATAGAACGTTCGGGCAAAAAGTATTTTAAAATTATTTTAAAATACTTCCTTCTGAACAAAATATATTAAAACAGGTTCTGGAAATTATTGTGTTTCTGAAGATTTGTTGTACTCACAACGTGTTTGGTTCCACAGTCGTTAAAAGGTACGTGCAGACTGTAATTTGTGTCACCAGTACCGTATATCTTGCAACTGCTACCCTTATCACCAGCATGTATCACTCCATGGAAAGGCTCATTGAAGACCACATTTACTAGAATTTCATCAGGGTTGCAGGTCAGAGAGACTGTGTGAATACAAAGCAAGCATACCATATAGATAGATAGATCATGCTATTTTCTATTGTATCTATTATGATTTCATATTTTAGAAGACAAGAAAATTATTTTAAATTAGTATTGGAATAGAAAGACACTTTCTATCACGCTTGAGATTTCGACGGCGATTCAAAGAATAGTTGACCGGATGTTCGTTGTGTATCGCTTCAGAAACTATTCTATTGTAGGTATCAAGTTTGAAACCCGGGCGAAGTTTCATGCCAGGAATACGTTCTATTATTGCTCTGGATAAAATAGGAATTCGTAATTAGATATGAATTAGTAAGTCTGTTTTTGTTAAGAAGAATAAAAAATAAAAAATTATAAAACTCTGTAGTATAAAATCCACAGAAGAAGATGTGTTTATTTTAATGTAGAACACAAAAATGCTCCAAAGTGATGAGTGTTTATTTTAATGTAGAACACAAAAATGCTCCAAAGTGAGTGAGTGTTTATTTTAATGTAGAACACAAAATGCTCCAAAGTGATGAGTGTTTATCTTAATGTAGAACACAAAAATGCTCCAAAGTGATGAGTTCTTAACTAATCATCCTTATACCAATGTGGTATAATTCTTACACCAAAGTGCCGCACAGTGTTGTGAAATGTGACAGATGGGTGTAATACCCTTGCGTAGTTCTACATCAGAAATCTGAGATTCCAGTTTTGCATCGGGAATTTTTAAATTTAGCGATAGAAGAGAATGAGATTGATACATTTTTCCCGCAATAAAAAATGTTAATTTCAGAATTTGGAAAGCAGCAGTTTGCGACAGTTCAACATCACAATCCATTTTCTTAATATCTTAGATTGAGGAACATGCATTTGATGAATACAACAGCTCAGGAGCGTAACTGTTCTTGCAAGAGTGTCAGTCACAAGGGATATGGGTGGTTACTATGTCTTGGATAAAATAAACATATATACACTGCTTTTAAAATGTCAGATTAAAAGTTTAACCTTTCTATTCAATCTGAGAAACAGCAAACATACACAATTCTGTGGTTTTACTGGTGCTAAGAAAAACAATATATATAAACAAAATACTTAACATTATATAGTGATCAAATCAGCTTAAATTTCATTATGCTATTCATAAAAGCACGTGACCATTATGAGGGCTCGAATGCTAAGTTCACCAAAGTAGTTTTAGTCATTACCCTCCCAGTGGTTTAATTTTAATTACTCATCCCCCCAGTGGTCTAATTGTAATCATTCATCCCTCCAGTGGTCTAATTTTAATCACTCATCCCCCACGTGGTCTAATTTCAATCATTCACCCACCCCCCCCACCGTGGTC
>NW_013672573.1:20194-24873 GCF_000517525.1 Limulus polyphemus
CACTGTATTGTATTGAAAAATGGTTATGCGGCCCGCGCTCGTCATTCTCTCAGTTATCTAGCCCGCGGTGAAAAAAAGTTTGGTGACCCCTGCATTAGAGGCAACTGCCTGCAATCTGGAAATGGTAACATTAGTTGTGGACTTGAACTCTTATACCTCTTGAATTTAAATTTAATTTTACTGAATATGCGACGTTTTCTGTTTTTGGGCCAAGCTGTTTAAAATTAGACAGAAAAATATATATGTATGCATGTACTCATATATATATATATATATATATACATATAATCTCAATTTCATTAAGTTAAATTGAATTATATCTTGTGAAATAGACTTTTAATATGCGATGTATCCCGTTGTGTTACAATTCCTACTTCTGCACCTTACAGGGGAAATTTCGTATGTCTCTCGTATTTTCTTTCCATGTTTGTGTTAAATATCAATAATTACTTCCTAAATGTACCTGTGTATCTCCTAAGACTCTGAGAAACACTAATTTCCACATTTATCGACATTTGTGTTAATATCATGCACAGCGTCACTAAAATTATTTGTGAACTTCAGTACAAAAAGATTCAAACACAATCTCATGCAAAAATTCTAATACATAAAAATGTAAAATACAAAGTGTACACAAATACCAAAGCTCACCTCTTGATTTTTGTGATACGTATTCTGGTTGACTACCCTCTAACGACTCGCCACGACAACATATTAGATGCACCTGATATATGAGAGAAAAATCATTTTGATAAAATTTTAGTACTAAATTAATTAGAATAGTCCAATAGTTGGCACTGAGTGCTGTTAACTAGCTGCCTTCACTCCACTCAGTAAGTTCAAAATTAGGGACTGCTGGAGTAGAAATCCTTGTGTAACGTTGCGCAAATGTCCGAAACAAACAAACACAACTAAACTTTAAAGACGATAGTATTGTTAGATGTTCACTACTTTTTGAGACTTGTTTATGGCACATATACCAGTTCACGTTAAAACGCATATATATATATAGAATTATGGTATGTTTGTTTAATTGTATCAACATATGCATATCATAAAATATCACAAAACATATCTACACTGTGTTGTTCCAAAGGTATATTACTTTTAGGCAACGATAGGAGTTCCTTCCTTCCAGGACCGAGCTAACCAACAAAAATATACTACACAGTTAACAAATTTGAAGCCGAAACGTCGTCCCACTATAGAAACAGTCAGGAGCTAATTTCTCTCTAATATTTACATAATGTCCGATCAGTGGTTTTCTTCTTCATACAAAGGATTTTGCCGCTTTCAAGAACTAGAGCATTTTATAAATGGAAAGAGGTCATCCTATCTTCATGTCAAAAGCTACAGGAAACTACCAGATCCATTTGAAAACTGAACAGTTTAGGGCCAGTAAATGAGCAAATATGTTGTTTTGTTAATCACATATTTTCTTAATGGTTTAATACTTACATTGTCTATATTTATTAATGTTGGTAACTGCCAAGAGTTACTTTATTGTTAGTTATGGAAGTTTACTTTTCATGTACCATTGTTTATTTTGTGTAAGAGGATTATTCAAGGGGTGTCACAATCCAGTAAGAGGGCAATGTTGTAGACCGTTTGTTTTTAGACAGTTGTATTGTTTTTAGCTAGAGAGAATTTTTAACATAACCTAATGAGTGTGTGGCTTAACGACTAGAATGTTCTTGAAAGTTTATGTAATTATTTGAACGATATAAAACGCGATTTAAACGAGCTTAGATTAGATTGTGATTGATTTAGTGAGTTTTTTACATTAGTTGGATTGATTGAGTTAACGGTTCGTGATTTCTTCAGTTTTGTCAATACTGAGACTGTATTTCAACGAAGTACCAGAGATACAAGAAGTACCCTGGATGTACGAGAAAATTAACAAGTGACTGTTTAGCATTATTTATGAAGTTAAAAGCTTATCGTTAGTTTGTTAAAGCGGGTAACTTGTAGAATTTGTAGTCAAAGAAATAAAACACTTTCGTTATTATTATTAAGTGAACTGTACTTTGTGCATTATTTCTTTCACTTTTTTACCGATAAACTTAAAAGAACCCACTAAACGACAGAAACAAGTGCAATAACATTTCACATTAGAGTTCATATCCTTTTATACATTTCCTATGGCTTCTTCAACCTTAGTGTTATAATACTTCCGTACTTTATTGATGTTTTATCTTACTTCCTTTTTTAGTTAATTGATGTCATTTCTTATTTCCCATTTTACCCCGTTGATGTCTTGTTATACTTCTTCAGTTTTGTTATAATCCTACTATACATTTTTATGGTTAGTTAGTTATGAATTCCGCGCAAAGCTACACGAGGCTTAACTTCCTATCACTTTCTTCTTGATCTTCTTTTAATATGACCATAACGTTAAGGACAAAGATGTGATTCATTATCGTCAAATTATGAACTTTGAACTCGAATTCTTATCTTAATATTCTGTTATCTTCTTGTTGTTCGTCTTTCCACTGTTTTATCATTTTCAGTAAATTTTGATGTCGCTTCGACACATCCTGTCATCTTAAAGTACAGTTTATTTTCTGTCTTACTTTTACCCCAATAATACTACACATGGCACCAGTGTTATAACGGTTTCTATTGTTGGACGAGTTGTTTCGATTATTTGGTAGAAAGAGGAATCCACTAATGATAACGAAGACATTTTATTTCTTGAACTTCAATTTCTACAAGTTAGCTTAACAAATGTTTGCTGACTGACTTGATATCAAAGCCACTAATATAACAATTCACTCAATAATTTATGGTATCTTTTCGTTTCAATTTGTTTTTCGTCGAAACACAAGCTCAATTTTCACAAAACTGAATTGACTAACTGGCTGATAATAAAAGACAAAATGATTAACAAACTCGCTATCTCGATAATAAATCATCCACTCTAACACTCACAAATCAATACTATATTCTAGTCTAATTCTCCTTTTTATAATCATTTCATAAACTTTCAAGCCACACCCATCCAATGACGTAAAAACCCCTCTAACCAAATCACAATACAAACGTTTAACTTAAAATACAGCCTATAAAAGTATATTTTTATCTTTATAACTACTTGTTTCACATTACTTCAAGAATGTCGTCTATATATGTATATTATACCCCATATTGTTTAGATACCCTCCAAGATACTTTCTAAATATATGTATAAACTTTATGCAATCACTTATTAATCAGGCTGTTGTTGGCGATTTTTAGTTCAAAACTACAAAACGAGCTATTTGCGCTCTTTCCACCACGAAGACTGGTTTGGTTTGTTATGAATTTCGCGCAAAGATACACGAGGGCTATCTGCGCTAGCCATCCCTAATTTAGCAGTGAAAGACTAGAGGGAAGGCAGCTAGTCATCATCACCCACCGCCAACTCTTGGGCTACTTTTTTATCAACGAATAGTGGGATTGACCGTCACATAATAACGCCCCCACGGCTGAAAGGGCCAACATGTTTGGTGGGACGGGGATTCGATCGCCCTAACCACCTGGCCAAGCTGGGCCACCACCACCAAGAATCGAGTCCCGGATTTCAGCGTTGTAAGTCCGGAAAAATACCGCTGATCCGTCAGAGGACATTAATGAAGCAACTCCAACAAATATATATTAAATTATCATTAATAACAATGCACAAGACTTAATAATTGTGTTTATCCAAATCCTTATGAAATTACCAATTGATTGTACTCACCACTACTTGTTACCAATTCTATAAAGATGTATTTTTTTTATCAATTTTGAAAGATAAGTAATATTTAGTTGAACTTACAACTTTGCGTATACTACAATTAATTTTCCATTCAACAACACAAATAAATATTTATGTCTTAATACATATATATTAACTTACATTAATATTCCCTTAAATCTTTCTAATTTTGGTAAATAGTTCTCTGTTTAAAATTTATAACTTAAAGAATAATATTGAGCAAAAGAAATATATGACGTTTTTGTTTAAATAGTTAACAGATGATAAGCATGGGTCTGGTTAGCATTTTTTTGTTTTTCTTTGTTGTTGTTTTTGTGAGATGATAGACAGACACGTATTTCTTCACAAACCTCACTCAAGTAATAAAGTTACTAGTGGTAAAACAAAGAAGACGTAGGAAATTACTTACCGATAAAAATGTTAGGCCTAACGTAACAAAGCGAAAACGCATCATCATCATGTAAAAGAACATAAATACGTCTATCTAGCATACAGGTTTCAAACAACACGGGCCGTCGACAGTAAAACGATGAGAAGCCAAGCTTGGTAATTTACTTTTAACCAATCAGTGTGAACTTGGTGGCCATCATCTCGCCTACACAAAGTCGTGTCATCAATGAGATTGTCAGCTTGCAATAAAATTATGTTTTCGCTGTCGGAAATATATGAATATATACATTTTCTGGTAAGTTTTAAAATAAAATCATAGGGCAATGACACATCAAACGCCACAATATGCAAATTCTAATAATTCGAAGAAATTGCGCACAAGTATATTATATATTTAAGGAAATTATATATATACTTTAACGTAAAGCGATTCGTCATTATCTGCCACGGGCAAGTACAATTAATTGGTGAATAGATTGTACTTTCTATTTACTTGACCCGGCATGACCAGGTGGTTAGGGCGCTCGACTCGCAATCTGTGGGTCGCGGG
>NW_013672573.1:25286-30588 GCF_000517525.1 Limulus polyphemus
AGGGACGGCTAGCGCAGATAGCCCTCGTGTAGCTTTGAGCGAAATTCAAAACAAACAAACAAACTTTCATGAGTGATATAATATTGATGTACTTAAGCGAGTACATTGGGTCATTGCATTAACAAATTTTATGCTAATATAGCTTGGTTTAGATTTCAAGTTTTCTTGGGTTTTTCCGATTTGCTAATATCAAGTTTTGTGAAATGTTGAGCAGATACTTTCAAAACAGTGTTGAAAAATACTACATATAAATGTAGAACGATAAATAAAGAACAGTTTTTTTTTATAAAAACACCACTTTTATACTGACCTAAATTAAACAGAAATGTCAAGGCTTTTGCAGTTGAAAATATTGTATCTAAACGCAGTTTTATGTCCATTTTTTATTCAAACATAGTGTAGGATGTCCGTTTTGTATGTAAATGCAGGTTATTTTGTCTATTTTGTACCTAAACGCAGAGTATTGTGTTTGTTTTGTATCTAACCATGGACTATTTTGTCTATTTAATACCTAAAAGCAGAGTATTGTGTTTGTTTTGTATTTAACCATGGACTATTTTGTCTGTTTAGTACCTAAACGCAGAGTATTGTGTTTGTTTTGTATCTAACCATGGACTATTTTGTCTGTTTAGTACCTAAACGCAGAGTATTGTGTCTATTTGATATATAAGCCCAGTATATTGATTGTGTTCAATACTTTTAATACATTAAGTCAGAGCCCAGTGATAGTAGTTACATATATTCTACAGAAATGTTGAAGTCAAATCAGAAAAAACAAAAATAAGCTGATATTGTATCATCTACGTCTGATAATTTTTTCTGGTTGTTTTTGCATTTATAAAATCTATTTAATTCCTGTGCAAATAAAAAAGTGCTCAAGTTGTCATTACAGAAGTTATATTTAGGAAATTCATAAGTTTCGGATCCATAATAAGAACGGGTTATGTTCATGATTTATAAAACTAGTTTAACTCATTATGTGCAAAGAGTGCATATGTTGTTATTGTGTTCCGTTATAATATGTTACATCAGTTCCAGGTGGCTCAGCGGTAAGATTACGGACTTACAACGCTTAAATCCGGGTTCGATGCCCAGCGGTGGACACAGCAGATAGCCAAATGTGGCTTTCCTCTAAAATAAACAGCACATTATAGTACAATGAACAGTACTACTACTAGCATACGGTAAATTTAAAAATTGGTATAACATGGTTGATTCAGAAAATATAAATGATAAAAAAGGGGATAATCAAAAAGGCAACTTGTATTTAAGAGGCACGAAGAAAGCTTGGCCATTTACCTTTCATTTTAACCTTCAAGAATGTGCTGTACGCGAAGAACAGGCATGCACACGTGTCAAACGGCTCTAAGACCTCTATAAATTCTCGTCACGTGGTCCCAGTACATTGCTCTTGGTTTTAATGTTGCCCCTGGTTATTTTACATCATTCAAGACTCCCAAACTTTCTTATTTCCCTTTACTGGGCACCCTAATAAAGATTTTTTTAAGTATGCCTGGAAACAATGTCTTGAGCTCAAATAAGATAAATTGATTTTAGTTTAATTAATTCAAAAATACAATAAAATAATTTTTACAGTAGGCAAGTTCTGAATTTAATGATTACAACATTGCGATTCATAGTAATGGGTCATTATCAGACTGCATTCTTCTTCTTCATCGGGATTCGTCCATGTTTTGGACCAGGAAGGGTCAGGTTCAGCGTAGACCTCTTCCTTCCTTACGTTTGAGTGCAACTCTTAACAGTTTGTTTGTTTTGAATATCGTGCAAAGCTACACGAGGGCTATCTGCGCTAGCCGTCTCTAATTTAGCAGTGAAAGACTACATGGAAGACAGCTAGTCATGACCACCCGCCGCCAATTCTTGAGCTATTCTTTTACCAACGAATAGTGGGATTGACAGTCACATCATAATGCCCCCACGGCTGAAAGGGCGAGCATGTTTGGTGGGACGGGGATTCGAACCCGCGACCCTAAGATTGCGAGTCGAGCTCCCTAACCATCTGGCCTTACTAGATTTTTGACAAGACTGACACCCTGCTATAACTATAGCCGACCAATGAAAACTGTATTTTAATATAAAGTTACTACAAAAAGTGAAACTCGCTGAAAACAAAACTAACTTGTTCTTTAAGATTCATTAAAAGTTGATCCGATAGTTCAATAAATAAAACAAAGAGATAAGACGACTATATACGTGTTTACCGTTAATAGTTTATACGTTGCCTTGTTCCTTCTTGATCATAAGTTCTGACACAGTCTTCTTTATTACTGAATCAACGAGCTGGACAATTTGTTTGTTTGGAATTAAGCACAAAGCTACACAATGGGCTATCTGTGCTCTGCCCACCATGGGTATCGAAACCCGGTTTCTAGCGTTGTAAGTTCGCAGACATACCGCTGTGCCACTGGGGGGGGGGGCGAGTTTGACAAGGTATTCGTTTTCCAATAACGCCTCTTTACATTAGTTACTTCTGAATTAAAAGCAAAAAACAGAACTAGCAGTTTTATAAGTTCTAGTAATGAAGATAATTATAAAATTTCCTTTAAAGAAAGAAACAAAATTATGAAATAAAAGTTTGGAGAAGGCTTGACTGGGTAAGAAAATTTTTTTTTTTTTGTAAATGTACGACGTTTCGGCAATACTAATAATATAATATAATAAAAAGTGGGTTCCTCGTCATCAAATTAAAACTAAGCAGAAGATAGTTTTATTGATCCACGAGGTTTATCACCTGCTAAAAGTTAATAAAAACTTAAAATTATGTTGTTCATTATTGAGATTTTTCTTTAGTTTTAAATTCAAGACAAAATTTTAGTTGTGCCCTTTCTATGTACTTTTTGGTGGCTGTATCTAGCTGAGTTGACTTTAAATTTTAGAAAGTTAGGTATGATATTTGCACTCTTACATTTAAAAATCATTTAAATCTAGAATACATTTATGTAATTTAAAGTGAGTTTTTTTTTACACAATCCGATATAATTACATAATATATCTACCATATACCCTCTATCCTCAGAAATTAAATTAAACAGTAGTGATCTTAGGCTTGAAGACAATATAATAAAACACTCTAATTCCCTGATGAAGAAAGGTCCGCCTTTCCAAAGCGCTCGGCTTATAGGGTTTCCTATTTTTGACTTTAAGAAACCAGTCTTATCTTTAGTTATTTATCGAAGAAAATTTTATGGTTTTGCCCTATAGTTTGAAAAGAAGTTCCTTTAAACTCTACGACTTGATAAGGTTAGGATTTTTATCCCTTAATGATAATGTCTTCCTTTGTTCATAACCACTGCTTGCTACAAACTGAAGTGATAGTTTGAATTTAAATTGGGCCATTACAAGTGGAAGTATATGCTGGATTTGTTGAAGATATAATTTTGATAATTTATTGAAGCGTTGTTTGTAACTGGCCTTTTGTACTATCATAGTTGCATATCTATACCTGTAGTCGACCAATAAGCACTGAAAGATGGTATTTAAAAACAAAAACAACAACATTAAAACAGAGTGAAACCGACAATAATCTAAAAATAGAGTAATTTACTATATACTTACTTGTTAAGAGTGACAACCCTTCATCTCCTCAAGAGCTATAAAGAGTATCATATTCTGACCAGATAAAGCGATTTTTGCACATTAAAAAGCGCTACATGTAATAGATTGTCTTTAATTTGATTACTATTGAATACCAAAAAGAATAAACCTTGACACATGTCCAATTACTTTCTTATTTGCGTTTGATTTAAAAATCATCAGTGCATGCTCCCATTCTCCTAGAGTACCACTGTTGTCTATCTTCTTAATACAAAACTCCTTTCTTTAAAGTCTTACCTACAAACACAACCTATTTCTCCAACCCTAGCTTCTTGCAGATGCGCCTTCTTCAAGCGCTACTTTTATGCATAACATATCAATTAATTTTATCAGTTAATACATAAAAATATACCCTTTTATATGAAAAACAGTTGCGAAGGAAACGAAAAGCTCATTCATAATAGATCATCTATACAGACTGATTGGTGTTTAATTATGTTAGTTCTGTAAACACTTGTAAGAAGAAAAGAGGATAACGATTAATGTAACACGACAACATATTTTCGAAAGTACAACTTATGAAAAGGTGAGTACATTTTATTGTTATAATAATTTCTACAAGTAGTTATAATTCACTGACGCAAAGTCTCCTACGTCGCTTCATCTTCTAACGACATTCTGCTAGAATAAGAATACGCCACTTCTATCTTGAAACTAAGTTTATTTAGATGGTAACTTTAAAGTTAAACTAAATGATTTAAACTACAATAATATATCTAAACAGACATTTCGCTTGAGTATAACGACTTGATGCCATAGAAATGGGCATATTTTCTCTCTATAATTACACGATATTTAGAATTCCATTCGACTTTGATAAATGAAGAATTTTCTCCACAACAGTGTGTTCAATAGGGATGGCGAGTTGCTGTTCTCGAAAGCAGGTGTATGTTGTCCACTTCAGCTTTTCTTACCCTCTGACTATACCATATATCTTAATACGATAAAAAGACAGCCCCAAAGTATATTACTTTATGGTAGCAGATTCTCGTTTCAAGTAAAATATGATACAATACAACTATCGCATGTAAACATATTTTTTGTGATTGGAAGCTACAAGAAGGATACGACTTTAACCAGATTTATTAGGCTCTAAATCAGGACTTAATATACACAGCGTGGTCACAAGTAAATAGACACCACCTTTTAAGAAAAAATGAAATTTTTCAGTCATATTCACATGAATTGATATATTTATAATTTAATTAATATATAGTAGATCTTCCTTTCGCTTCGTGGAGTTCGTTGATCCTTTGGGGCATCGTGAGAATCATTTCGTCATTTTTAGGTTGTGGAATTTTTGCCCACTCTTGCTTCAAAACTTGGAGTAGATTGCTCTTCCAAGTTGGTTTTTTTTTTTTGGTTGTTTCTTGACTTGCCGGTCGAGTATGGCCCAAAGGTTTTCGATGGGGTTTATCTCAGGAGATTGGCTCGGCCAGGGCAACTTCTGGATACCATTTTCTTCCTGCCACTTTTGGGTGTTTCTAGCAGTGTGACACGGTGCTCCATCTTCCTGGAACAATGTTGTGTTCTTGTCCATGAAACCCAAGGAATAAAGTGGCAAGTGTCCTTCCTCCAATATTTCGACGTATTTCGCAAAATTTATGTTGCTAACGCGCTCCACTAAGCTCGATCTCCCACCAACCCAAACAGCTCCCCAAACCATCACGCTGAAACCACCATGCTT
>NW_013672573.1:31560-33366 GCF_000517525.1 Limulus polyphemus
ATATATATATATATATATATATAATATATTTCAAACAAAATACACAGACTATAATTTTCACTCATGTATTCAAACTTCTCAACGATTAAAGACCAGGCAGACTTTTGTGTAAGGTTAATTAGTTAAACTTCGTTTTAGTCTTAGATTGCTAGAAAAATATTTTGATTATATTTAAGTTCTACCCTTTTAAATGTCTTATACCAATTAATTAACTCTTATGGGTTAATCAGTTTAATTATAATCCAATGATTCTAAAAAGTAAAAAATGACAAAACCACATACGTTTATTGAATGTGATTAGATAGAAATCAAAAATTTTTGCTCAAACAAGTTTTTGCTGTTTTTTTATGTTAACTTAAAAGTGGAAAATGAACTACTTACTCTTTTTGGAAATAAACTTTATAGTAAGCTTAATTATCTGCACCCTATGTTCGTTATAAAATTAAAATTATTAATCTTATTACACAGAAATAATTGTTAAGCATTTGAAACAATATTATAAACGTTTCAAATGCACAATGTCTACTCCAATCTCCTATAACATGGAATTCATTTTTAAAAGATTACTGCTCGGGTCCCTGTTGTCTTTTTTTTTTTTTCTAGAAACAAAAGTGACATTGAGGTATGTATACGAGGATTAACTTTGATTCTCAGTTGTTGGCTCTCCATATAGCACTAAAAACTGAATTTTCTCTAACTTAACACCTAATCAAAAACGACGCAATTCAACCTCTTGCTCGTTTTTTTGTTACTGATCTAAATGTATAAAAAAGTTTAAAATGTAACTTGTAGTAGAAAATATTATTATTATTATTATTTTCTAAAATAAGATTGTAATGGGATATGTGGTTCTGAGTTTGAGTCCTAGATGGCTTAAACGTATATTTTGGCTTTGGAATCTTCACTTCCATCTGTCGAGGTCTCAGTGATTCGTTACATATATGTTTTATAACATTTCGCTTCAAATTCAAACCAATAGAAACAGTGGAATTCTATTACAATTTTGCACTCAAATTTTGTACAATCAAATTTTCATGACCACGAGAGAGAAACTTTGTTCCAGCGAAAAGCACTTCCTAATTTTATTCCGCTGAAACATGAACTGCTATTTCGCTTATTGTATATTTTACTCCCAAATCGTCAGCAATAAAACAATTAGTAATTTTTTTTGTTAAAAGATCCTAAATTATTTTTGCAACAAATTCACGGTGACTTTACCAAATTCAGTGTAGCGAAGAGTTATGGACATTGACTGTGAGGTCTGTGTATTGTCGTACTCTCCATGCTTTAAGAAATTTGGCATGTGACAACTGTACCCCAGCCCATAAATTTATGGCACGTTTTTGTTTAGTGTAAGGCCCACCAAAACTGAAATTTTGGCGATTGGTCAATATTTTGTGATGTTGAGATAGAAAAATGTATCCAGTTTCAAAATGATTTCTCATTATTAGTTTAGAAGAGGCAAACAGGTGGATAGTTTCACCATGATTAATTATGTTGTGGCAACTGTAAAAGACTATGGGTTTCACCATGACTGTGTTGTGTCAACTGTAAAGGACTGTGGGTTTCACCATGATTGTGTTGTGTGAACTGTAAAGGACTATGGGTTTCACCATGATTGTGTTGTGACGACTGTAAAGGACTATGGGTTTCACCATGATTATGTTGTGGCAACTGTAAAGGACTATGTGTGTTTCACCGTGATTATTTTCGTGGCGAACTGTAAAGGATTTTAGTGGTTTACACCATAATTATGTTAGTAGGCTAACTGTAAAAGACTATTGGGTTTCACCACTGACTGTGTAG
>NW_013672573.1:34502-44115 GCF_000517525.1 Limulus polyphemus
GGGTTTCACCATGATTGTGTTGTGACGACTGTAAAAGACTGGGTTTCACCATGACTGTGTTGTGACGACTGTAAAGGACTATGGGTTTCACCATGATTATGTTGTGGCAACTGTAAAGGACTATGTGTGTTTCACCGTGATTATTTTGTGGCAACTGTAAAGGATTGTGGGTTTCACCATAATTATGTTGTGGCAACTGTAAAAGACTATGGGTTTCACCATGACTGTGTTGTGTCAACTGTAAAGGACTGCGGGTTTCACCATGATTGTGTTGTGTAAACTGTAAAGGACTATGGATTTCACCATGATTATGTTGTGGCAACTGTGGTGAAGTCTTATGATACCTAATACTTTCTGGGCACGGGGTATAGTTATCAAAATATTCTAAATAAACATACTCAAGGGCCCATGGCTGAGTTTTTTTTTTTATCAAACGCGTTCCAGCAGAACGAAACACTTTCGTACAAAGTATGTCCGAACCATTCCCAGCTACAAAGTGTTAATATCTTCGTCTTGGAATGATCCATCCAACTTTACAGATTTTAACCCTATATAACATATTTGAAACTATCTGTAGTGGTTAAATAAAAAAACTAGACCACAGTCTTCCAGTCGTCATCAATTGGCCAAGATTTTGAGATAATAACGAATACAAATTATATAAGAACAGCCGTCGAAAGCTAATTGAGATCATACCTGAGAGAATAATAGTATTAATTCAGTCCAGTGATAGGACTAGTCAATAATTGGACAGTGATTGGTAAGAGTTCGCACTATACCTACATTTTTGGATGCTACTGGATGCAATGTGTGTTTAATATATATGCCTGTCTTTAACATTTATGTTTATTATATTGGAGATTATGTGAAAGACGCCTTTGACATGAATGTATTAATAATAATGTGAAGTTCCTACAATTACCTGTTTTTTAAAAAGAGAAAATAATACTAACCTAATACCTGAGACTGACAAGTCAGGTGCTACATTATTTCTTAAATTGAATTGACGATAAACATAGACCTTACCTTACTCGTTATAGAAGTGGTTATAGACCCAAAAGAAGTAATAGACAAGAGAGTCCCATAGTTAAGTAAGAAATTCACATGTATATTCCACCAACTCTTAGAAATCTTATGCTTAGTAGTATGATGTCTATGGTTTCAAAAACAAACTTTAATACTAGAAGCGGAGGAGAAACCATATCTTAAAAAGTAAAGACGTGTTTTTGCATGAGGGTGTTATAGAAACCCAATAAACATCAGAAAGTTATAGTCCTGTAACTCAACATGTGCCTGCCGGGAAGTTGTATATATATAGATGGATTTCAATTATACTGAAAGAATGAATTAACAATGGAGAAGACAAAAACTGAGTGGAAAGACAGCGGAGAGAGGAATACAATAAAATACCATGCAGGTGTAAGTAGAACTATGAAAATATGTTCATTCCGTTATCGACAAAATACAACAAAGTGCATTATAACACATGAATAATACCGGCATGGCCAGGTGGTTAGGGCACTCGACTCGCAATCTGCGGGTCGGGGGTTCGAATCTCCGTCACACCAAAACATGCTCACCCGGTGTCTGGACTAGGACGCCAGACCTATTCACAGTTGAGAAACACCATACGAAACTACTATAACACATGAATTATTATAATATAATGCAGTTCACTATGACATCTTGATAATTATAATTAATTATAACACAATGTGTATTTACTTTTACACATTGATAAGTTGCAGCTGATGCTACTGGAACATGTGTTCTTCCATAAAAGGGCTGACTCACTCAAGCTCTAACCATTTAGGGAATATTATAATGTTAACCGTGTGTTATCATAATAGCTGGCCCCCATCCCCTTAGTGACTCAGCTTTAGGGCTTATTACAGTAAAATTTAGGGTCAGATTCTCATTAGTGAAAAAGCGCAGATAGTCCATCGTGTGGTTATATGCTTAACAACAAATAAACGTTATAATAGTTTATTCTCCTCGGCTCAGCTCTATTGCTTGACAACTAGAATCAGTTTTAGAATGGTCTAATTGGACAAATTCCAATCAATGTTAGCCACTTGGATGCCGTATTTGCCGGTGTATAAGACGACCATGGATATATTTCAGCAAATTAAGTGTATTTCTTTGATATTCAGTGTATAGGACGACCTCTGTTGTCAAGCAAGTCTACGATGTTACTTTTGTAAAGAAATTCTTAGAAGTATTTTTAAACTGTGCTAACCTGTTCTCTGGGGTAATCAATACAGCCACAAGTGTGTTTTTTATGCTCTTCAAACGCTACAGACAGCTCAATGTGTTTTACCCTAAGTAATAAACATATAATAAACAACTTTACAAAGTTTTCATCACAGTTGAACTCCTTTTCCGTTACAAAAATACTAAACCTTAAGATATAGTGATACTATAAAAACATTTTTACAAATTTAATGTACGTTACAGAAATTAATGTTTTTGATATAATATTAGCAATATTTTAGTATGACGGATAACATCAATACATTTCAACGAAAAAACGTATTAATTAATTATAACTAGCATGCGAGATAAATAACTTCTAGTCATGAAGAATCGAGACAAATGATACAATTACAAATATGTTATTGTAACGCAGTAGGTGGCACGATGTAAACGTACCACTTAGTCAAAAAAAATAAAGTAGTTTTGGTTAAATATGCTATTAACTAGATAATTCTTATTGGAGTAAATTCAGCCATTCTTGTAAGAGTAAAAAAGTATCGTCTTATACACTGGCAAATACGGTAATCTAATATGGTCAACTCTTTGCATTATTGTGGAAAGATGTTTAGATCCTGATCCTGGCAGCGCATCATGACTAAGACACACCATTATGTTCACAGCAGAGTTATATATGAACAAAACTCTTCTCACACTCCATCGTCATTACACTTCTATAGCCAGTGGAACACCACCTAATATATTTGTTGATCCCTATATGCATCCTATAATTTTGAAGAATTTTATCTTTTCCATCATTTTAATCACGTTTTATGGTTGCGATCTGCACGTCTAAACACATAATAACTATGGCATATACCAAAAGTTGGGTCTATAATTCTCTAAATAGGAAACAGTGGATATATGGATAACCCGGTTTCAAAATACCTTGAGAAGATTCCGTGTTCATTCCCAAAGTTACCTTATATAGCCCCAAAGCATAAAGCCTTTTTAAATCACACATGTCTCCCCATTTAATTATTTTCTATGTTCTCTTTTGCTGTAAACATCTTACGTTCTTTACGACCTGTTCTTTAGACATAAAAATGTCATGCGATGTAAAGAAAGTTGCCATTGTAATTTAGCAATTCACGTAAGTAGAAAGTTTTTAAAAATCAGAGTATATATATATATATATATTCTGATATTATAATATTTTTATAGCTGTTTAAATATTGCACTATAGTTAATTTTAGTAACTGTATATTTCCACCACGTATCCTTCATAACTGAACAAACATTTTGTAGAAGAAGTTGGGAGAATAAAAGCTGGAACTGCAATAGACAATATCCTGAAATGCTTCTTAGTTGTTTACAGCAAAAATTATTGTTACTTGTTTTGAAGCGCAAAGCTAAGCAATAGGCTGTATGCACTGAGTCCACCGCGGAGAAACGAACCCTTGATTTTTAGGTTTATAATCTTAAACCTTACCGCTGAGTTTTCGGAGGATAAAGCCAGTAGTGCACTTTTTATAGAGATCTACTTTAGTTTTAAAAAAACGAAATTATAAACATTCAAACATATTTAAGATACTGAAAGGATTTTGGGGCTGCAAGTGTTTTATAATAGTGACAGTCAAATCCCACTATTCAATTAGATTGGTCTAAGAGTTGGTGGTGTGCGCTGTTAACAAGCTGCCCTTCATCTAGTTTATCAGTTTATAATTAGGGACGGATAGCGAAGATAGCCTTTTGTTAACTTTGCACGGATATCAGAAACAAACATTATTTATGAAATATTGTTCAACTAACTTCAAAACCTATACCGAAGGAAACTTATTTATATACTTTGTGTATATTCAATTTAACTGATCATTCAGATAAAACTCCCATTTAGACCTACGAAATATGCTCTTCACATTCCTTTGGTAAAGTTTACCTTGAAAGTGATATCAACACGGTGCTATTGCTCTTTCCAAATTATTAAATTTTACTAAAAGACTTATGTTCACTTTAAGCTAATTAGTAAGTGTTTGTTCAATCAAATTCAGCTAAAAATTAATTAGAACGTACACGGTACAAAATATGTGTTCAAAACATGAGGCCTATCATGGCCGCCCCCCAGTGGCACAGCGGTATTTCTGCGGACTTACAATGATAGAAATCGGGTTTCGATGCCCGTGGTGGGCAGAGCACAAATAGCCCTTTGTGTAGCTTTGTGCTTAATTACAAGCAAACTATCATGGCCTGGTGGCTGTATTGCTCAACTTACAATCTGCAGGTCACAGGATCGAAATCTCTCACAGAACATTCTCACTCTTTTAACCATGGGGACGGTATGTTGAGTGCCGATTAATCCCACTATTTGTTGGTAAAGAGTAGTCCACGATTTGGCGGTGGGTTGTGTTGACTAGCTATCTTCCCTCTAAATTATCACTTCAAAATTAGGAGAGGCTAGCACATATAGCTCTTCAGTAGTTTTGCCCGAAATTGAACAAAAACTAATAATCAAAATGCAAACACGCTGTACACATTCAAATAAACCAATCGTGGACTTGATAACATTTAAATTTGTGTAAAATTACATTACTAATAATTCACTAATTGTATATAAAATAATTTAGTGAATATCTAAATTCTTTAATCATAAATGCTTATCATACATGTACAATAGTATAACTGTGCTTAGACAATACATTTCCATATCTTAAAGAAAACAATGTAACATCTTCAAGAAGGGCACTTTTAATCTACATGTAATGTTCTTAGTATAACTATCTTTATCTCTACTGTTTTCTATACGATAATTTAATATTGTTTTGTTTGTTGTTTGTTCGAGCACAGAGCTATACAACTGGCTGTCCACCACAGATAATCAAGCGTTGTAAGTACATGTTACCAACTAAGGAATTTTATTTATTGAACTCGAATATTCACAAATTGTTGTGAGAGAAAACAGGATAATGTAGTTAGGTGCACTTTGCAGCGACATCTAGCGTTGCTAGGTTATATCTTTAAATGCCAAGATAAAGTTGAAAACTTTTATGTTGTAATCTATAAAACAATTTATATTATTTGTTGTAGTGGTAGATGTAAAAACAAATAACCAAAAAAATTGGAAGGTCCAACAAAGAAACATAAAGACGATAGCAAAAGATATGTTACACAAGAAACCATCAATTTACAAGTGTTTTACCTAGTAAAAATATACGAGACGACATTGTTCACTATTGTGGGTAAGTACAAATTACGTTAAATACTTCTACACAGTGATTAAGATCTTGGAGAATGGAGGAACATTATTCAAGTGGTAGAGCCGATAGAAAGCACGTTTATATATTTTTACAAAACTGTTAAAAGAAAAACTACTTTACACTACGAGATCACTATGTTTTATACAAAAAATGAAGTGAGTTTGATGTCGGGTCCGGTCGGAAAAGACTGAAAGAGGGAATTCCAAACATTCTATCTAGCCTTGGTATATATATATATATGATTTCAAAAAATACAGCAACACTGGGGTAATTCTTGGTTGTTAGAGCTTTCATAACTTATATGCTGCTCTTCAGCCAACAGCTTTTTTCCTGATAAGCCAACTTTATATTAAGGTCTTACACTGCTATTTTCACGCGAAGTTGTACCCATAGAGTGACTGACGGGAGCGCCGAATTTCTGGTGCCTAATTTTGAATAATAATAAAGGAAATCAAGATAGAGAGACAGATCTGTTAAAATACAAAAGCGTTTTTCTCAAGTTTTTGCAAACTCACACGTTAAAAAAGTGAAAAGACTACCGTTAAAACAGGTCACTAAACTACTATTGCTAAAACTATTGAAAAAAAAAGAGACCAATCCAGTGTCGTAAGTATCTCCCCGAAGCCCCAGAAATTACGGGGGGGGGGGGGTAGGAGAGAGACATACAATTTCATTTGTTTGAACTAAAGGGTGATTGCACTATTATGTTAAGTTAATCAGCCAGAATCGTAGCTACAATCATAGGGACATACAGTAGATTTAGGGGCCCAATTACTTTTTATGCGTGGTGAGGGTATCTTTCTACTTCTTTCTGCAACACTGTGTCATAAATTGAAAATAAAACCTACAACTTCTTAAGAAAAAAGAGTATTTTAAAGAGGAGAAACAGAAAGAAAGGGAAAACATGCGTATTTGATTTAGATAATCCAATCAAATGGCCAAAAAAATCAATTCAAGAGTTATCAGTTATTTGTTGAAATAGATCCAGAAGACAAAAAAAAAAAAAACAAGTTGCGCACGACGAATAGTCAATAGTCTAAAACAATGGGCTCAATATCCGGTCACACGAAATTCATTGTTTGTTTTTTTGCAAGATTATTGGCACAGTTTTATTTTTCGATCTCTTGAAAAGAGATATAGAACTGGATACATTTTCAACACGTTTAACTCGACATGAAAATTATCAGATCATCAGAGGGCACTTCAGCAATGAAAATAATCATGAACTGGACAGAAAATAAACAAAACAATCGACACAAAAATTGTAGTGAAATGATTATTATTGTTGCATATCTGCTTGTTTGTTAATTTCTGGTATAAATTCTTTCCGAGGAACTTCAGCGATGCAAGTCCCTTCTTGATTAAACCAGTTTATTCTTTGTCGATACAAACTTTTAGCACACAGTAATTTCACAATCAGTACGTTTCTCGTCACTTTAAACTTAACTACTTTTATAATACATGCTATAAATCACAGCGATTCACAATCTCGATAACTTTGCTTTCTACGAGAGCAAAACACTAGCTCGAAACAGAATCGTAAATTACCCGGAACTCTCTTCATTCATTCATTCCTTGTTGGTTTTCTCTGCCATGCTTAAATACCAACGAAGGGGGCGTCTCGAATACACTCGGGCCTACCCGATCATTCATGATCATTCGAGAAATTCAGTCACGCATGCGCTAGCAGCATAACGTGACTTCCGCTGTCGTAACACTATCTTTATAAAAGCTCATGCAACTAAAAATATTGTTCTTCGTGGAAGTCATGAGAAGCATTTCACATCCACAAATGAAATTTTCCTGAAATTTATTGAATATTTGACTATTTTTACCCTGTTGTAAAATAACACTTTAAAAGAATTATTATGTAAGAAACTGGTAAACACTATTTTGGAAATAATGAGCTTATTCAATGCTATCCATTAAGATTCAGACTCATCTGTTAACGATGTCAAATGTTTTAATGAGCACGTCTCAACAAAGCAGTATTGTTTTCCAATACAGCAAATTTTTCACGTATGCGTTCAATAGGATGCTCTGTGTTCCTAATTTTCTCATCGTAAATTTGAAATTTTATGTAACCCCAGAAAATGAAATCCATAAGGCTAGGATCTGGAGATTTTGACGCCCATTCCAAAGGGCCACGTCGTCCAGTCCACCTATCACAAAAATTTTCATCTAGCCAATGACGAACCATTGCAGCGTAGTAGGATGGCGTTCCATCTTGTTGAAACCGTTGTGGTGTACCTTCGCCGATTTCATCCAGTTGTGGCATCAAATGTTCACCTAACAACATGAGGTAATTTTCTCCAGTATCACTTTAAGCAAAGAAAAACGGAAACTAAGACATGTGATCGCCGGAGACCACACCAAACCATCATTTACCTGTTCGTTGTGCCTTTGCAGAAGAAAACCAATGTAATAAAAAATTAAATTTAGGTCACTTTTCCATGTCTACAGACTTTATGGACACCCTGTAAATATCTTGTCAATGACATAGTTCTAAATACAGGAATAAATGCTACCCCCAGAACTTTAAGATATACATATAGCATGGAGCGGATTAACTTGATGTGTAAATGGACATCAGACTTCAAACAATAAAATATGCAACGCTGTAAGAGGGTGTCCTTCATAGTTGAATCCAAACTGAAATCGTTTAATAACAATAAATGATAATTTGTTCAATTGCAGAGAAGAAGTGTATCATTTTCAATGTACAATATATACAGTGAAGCAAGCTGAGGGACCAATACAAGTGTGGATAGATAGATAGATACTTTTTATTAAAACAAACCAAACCTCAGAGGTGATAGTTGTAAAATGTTGGATTAATATGGAATACTTTTATTAAAACATTCAAGTTATCGTTTTGTAAGCTTCAATCACATCATAAACTGTTATTTACTTAATACAGTATATTATACAATGATTATTGAAAATATAAATATATACATACATATCACACAATAAAGGAAAAAAGTAATACATTATTCAAAAAGGGCGAAATTTCACAATATTTTGATCTATAATAAACTATCGATATTCTTGAATCCATTTTTTTAATAATTCTAATTCACCATTTTGTTAGGCCTACATTTTTTCTAATGTAATCCGTGACTTCAATCTATTAATGAAATAAAGTAATAATTTCTTTTTAATTGTTTTAAGATACGGAATATGTTGATTTATTTTATATCGCACCAATAACTGTATATTGGTCTTTCCTAAAATAATGATGAAATTATATACTTCAGTTAATTTGAATTATTACAACTTTTATAAGAGCATAAATACCAATAAAACAGGCTTGCGATGGTTTTATTGTCTTGAAATGTTTACATGTTTTACAGTAATTCCTGTACGCTGAATCCTAAAATCATGTCCATTTTTATCCATCGCAAACAGGTTGTTCCCAAAACATCATATGTACTTTTACATAAGTGAATCATTTTCATTGAAATCGGGTCACATTTTGTTGTGATTAAAATGTTGAAAACCACTGGCTATAGATTCCTCTAGGCAAATCGCGACGTGAGAATCTTATCGATCCTTCTAGAACCCAAACAAAATTATAAAAAAAAAAAATCATTATGGTAAACAAAATAATTATTTCATCTAAGTAAGAGTTTTTCTTCTTACCGGTTTGTAAAAAATTATTACGTGATAGAAAAAGAATTAATACTATTTTCGAAATCTACGTAGTTGAATTATGGAAAATCCGTTATTAAAACCAAAACAACATTTATGAAGTTTAAATTCGCAGGCCTATGTAATCGTACGATTCACATCTTCTTCCCAAAATTGTTGAACATAACTTAAAAATCATGTCTAATAAAATTTATTTGCATTACACCTAAAATACATATGTTAATTGTTACCTATCATAGTATTACAATACGGACACAAATCGTTTTCAGCCACATTTATTCGCTTTAATTATAGTAGGTTAGGTAGTGCATCATACATAAGTCTCCACTGTATATTTACGTCACGTTTTTCGGCCTGACTTCTATATATTGTTTTCCATATATTTTTTGGTAATTGGGGATGATAGTCATTAAAAAAAATATTTTATTTTATTTTTTTATAAATTGTTATACAAGGTTTTAATGTCTTGTTCTGCTATTGGTAATTCTAAACTAGATTAGTTACATTATTAG
>NW_013672574.1:0-1306 GCF_000517525.1 Limulus polyphemus
CGAATTCCCGTGCCTTCCTTCGAACTAGATCACCCCTATTGCTGACACTCATATCTGGGATGTGACTTCTGGCAGGGCTGAAAATGTCTGCATTACGGTTTAACTGTGTGGTCTGGAAGGGACTTGCTGTTGTCTGGGGCTGATTAAGTCGATGGTTAATGTATCCCCCTTGTGTAAAAGACAATAAATCATCCTTTAATGTATTTAATTCGCTTTGAAATTTACTAGTGTTTTCCATTTGTGTACTCTGGGTTTATCTCAATTGTTGGATATTTTTTCTTGTTCATTTTTTCTCCTCCAACAACTGCTGCAGTCTCTCTTCTGGTTTCTTTCCTCATTCTTCTTGTTTCTTTTCTTTTTCCTCCAACCACTACTGTAATCTCTCTTGTTTATTTTTCTGTTCAAGCTGCCACTGCTGTAATCTCTCTTGTTTATTTTGCTGTTCGAGCTGCCACTGCTGTAATCTCTCTTGTTTATTTTCTCGTTCTTCTTTTTCTTTTCTTTTTCCTCCAACAACTGTTGTAATCTCTCTTCTTGTTTCTTTTCTTTTTCCAACAACTGCTGTAATCTCTCCTTTTGTTTCTTTTCTCGTTCTTCTTGTTTCTTTTGCTGTTCTTGTATTGCTGCCATCAAATCTGCTAAGCTGTAGTTTGATTTGTCACTAATTGTTTCCATTTTTTTCCTTTCCATCCCCATCTCTGACACCAATTTGTTACTTCTCTGTTCTCGTTTGTTAATTTTCCGTAGAAATTCCTTCCGAAAAACTTCAGCCGATACAAGTCCTTTTTTAAATAAAACTAGTTTATTCTTTTTCAATTCAACTTTGCAGTACACTTAATTTCCACAGTCACTTTAACTTAAACACATGCTAGAATTCACAACGATTCACGCACTTTACTTATGGTCATTAATGCGCTTGACTGAATTGTCCGTCTCTGTCTGTCTGCAATTTTATTCCGATTAATTAATTTCGCTTTATCTGGCGCACTTATATACAAGAATAGAGGGCGCGTAGAAAAGACCAGAGTTGCCACGAACTTCTAGAATATCATGACGTGTTACTAGCGTCACGTAACTTCCGCTGTCGTAACAAGACTTTCCCGTTTGGCAATTTTTGGCATCGTGATTTTCAAGGTTTTTCATCATCTTATGCTGAAGTAAAAGAAAAGTTGTGTAACTTACGAAGATCAAGTCACTACAAAATTATTGCAAATTTGCGATTCACTAACTTCATACCAAGGACTTGCGATTCACGAACTTCATACCAAGGATTTGCGATTCACGAACTTCATACCAAGGATTTGCG
>NW_013672574.1:2306-4777 GCF_000517525.1 Limulus polyphemus
CGATTGACAAACTTCATACCAAGGACTTGCGATTCACGAACTTCATACCAAGGACTTGCGATTCACGAACTTCATACCAAGGACTTGCGATTCACGAACTTCATACCAAGGACTTGCGATTCACGAACTTCATACCAAGGACTTGCGATTCACGAACTTCATACCAAGGACTTGCGATTCCTTCGGTCACAGAACAATTTATTTCGTAGCGTACATCCAGCCAAAAAGTCACTTTTCTTCTGAAATATCACAATGCTTTTCCACCAAAAAGACTCACTTTGAAATTCTGCATTAAACCCATTTTACTACAATTTTAGAAGTTTCTTAAAAAAATAATTTCGTTGATAATAATAAATGTATATTATTAAAAAGGAAAGAGGTACCATTTCTGCATTAAGGAAGCGATTTAGAAAAACAAATGTTATAAAGTACGGTCCTATTATTTCTGAAATTTTTGCGAGGGTCTATTTTATAACATCTTGTTTTCATATTGATGAGATATAAAGCTGTGATTGACTTATTTCTTAAAAAAAAGTGGATATATGCACTAAATAAAATACCCAATTGTAATGAAACTTTGTTAGGAACTTCCCCTTATGATGTTGAAAAAATCGTGCGAAGTTTCATCCAAATCGAACTTAAACTGTAGGAGGAGTTTTGCTGGTAGTCGTAAATAAAATAGAGATAGGTACACGCTATCTATAAAAACGTTTTGCGCAATAACTGCTGTTTTCATAATATCAGTATTCTGACAGGGTAAGGGTTAATGAAGATAATGTCAGACATGGTTTTTCTCAGTCCACGCAATGCCCTATACATGGAATGACATATAACACAACTCTAATTATATAGATACTTGAACTACTTCAATCTTGTACCCTGTGATAATTTCAGGAGTTAACATAATGTTACCAAAAGAGCTACAGTATTTAGTCTAATATAATAATCAGGTATAAAATATTTAGATTAAAATAACTTTATAAACAAGTCAACTCTATATTTTGTCTGAATACTACAAACATTTAACTTTCAGATCAATGACATTTTATGAAAATTAAAAGACGATCATAATTACAATTATATTATGTAACTTTTGCCAAGTTACAGATTTTGTAAAATAATGAACTATAGTTATAAACTAATATATAACATATAGACATTAAATATTAATTCTTACAAAAGTTAACATGCATGCAAAAATTTGTACTATAAAAATCATTCTACAAACCTGTCGATTTAATTTGCTGTCATTTGGAAATTTGTTATTCAGTAATAAATTAATGTAAAACTACACTTTGTATTCTCGTGGAGTCATTACTTCACTACTCTCCACTGTGAAATCGGAGTCAGAGCTAGTTCGTTTCAAGAAAGTTTCTAGATAATACTAGTTTAGTGAGAGATAATGCTTTATATTTGTATTTAAAAGTAAATTGAAATTATATTAAGAAAATCATAGAATTTAATATATCATAGCAGATTTATTTATTTTTGACAAAGCATGAAATGCTAAGTGTTGCTATTTATTTTGTGCTTAGTTTATATAATAGAAAAATGTGTTTTTGATCAGTTCACATATGTGATTGGATCTGATATACCAAAGTCATTTGTTATGCACTTCATTATATTGAGTTAAAGTAAAATCGTATAGAATGTATTAACTTGTGGATCAAATCAAACGTCATAGAACTTAAGAATGAAAAGAGCCATATTCTTCATGACAGATTGGATACATGTTAACAGTCGTACTTCCTATTGTTTACTTGAACATACTGTATTAATCTTCGTTCAGATGATTCAGACCGAAATAACTAGAGTTTGGGTGTTTTATATATATATAAAAAACAGTCCTTTTCAGGACTACTTAGATTGTATATATACTCATATTAAAAAAATCATGAAATACGCTGTACAAGTACAAACAGTCAGGCTGTAATAAACTTGATAAAACAAAGTATTAATATTATTTATTTAAACATGTTGTTTCTTATCGATAGTTAATGACAATGTGAATACACAACTGCACAAAGCATTTTCATTTGGGCGTACAACCTTGATTAACGTTTTTATATGATGTACATTTAAGGAATTTAAATTAACATGAAAACAGTACTCAACGTAAATTGTAAGTTAAACTAGTATATGGATAACTACGTGAGTTAATCATGAAATACGCTAAAGAAGCCTTGCAACTGTAATAAATAAAATATTAAATAATTATTTTACTTGTCCAAATGCTTTGCTTATTATTGAATAAATTGATATTAAAACTCTGGTCGTTTGTTAATTACTCGTAAAAATTCTTTCCGAAGAACTTCAGCGATACAAGTCCTTTCTCAAATAAAACTAATTTATTCTTTCTCAATACACTTAATTTACACAGTTCATAAACTTACCGCTCATCTACTGACGGACATTAGGTGATAAAAAGACGTTACAAATATGTATAGCTTCCTTCGTATTGATTTCTTACA
>NW_013672574.1:5010-7268 GCF_000517525.1 Limulus polyphemus
TACATATTTTAAATTTATTTGAATATAACGAAATATTTTGAAATAAAACTGACAGTTGGTGTTACATAAATCCCAGGAATTTCATTATCATTTTATATAACAGTTTTCCTATAAGATAATTTTTTACTTTTAATAATAATGGTCAATAAAGCCCATACTAGTATTTGTTTGTTTTTATTCACATCAAAAACTATTTTGGATTAAAATACACTGAACTTTATTACATGTATACAAAACGATTACAAAACTACTTTACAAGCACATGTGCATCATAGAAATAAACTACACTGAACTTTATTACATGTATACAAAACGATTACAAAACTACTTTACAAGCACATGTGCATCATAGAAATAAACTACACTGAACTTTATTACATGTATACAAAACGATTACAAAACTACTTTACAAGCACATGTGCATCATAGAAATAAAATACAAAATCATATTACCCCAAATTGTTATCAACAAATTAAATTGTAGCCTATACAAACAACAATTAAACATTTTATGTTCTTGAAGATACACAGTACTGAGAACTTCTACAATTTAACAGCACATAATAAACATCTAACAACAAAAATCACCACCACAAAAACCCTTCAGGGTTAATATTAACTTCTTTTTTTATTTGTTGTTGTAATATAAAGTACCTAGAGCTTTGTTTCTGCAGGAGAACCTTTTTTATCTTACAAACTACAAAATTATTAAAAGAAAAACATACATAAATTCAAATACGTAACGACATCTCGTAAACTCATCTAATTATATATAGACACACACAAAAGATGTTGTTGATTTTTATAGCAGAGCTACACAATCTGCGCACCACGAGGAATCATACCTTAAATCTTAGCGTTGTAAGTCCGTAAACTTACCACTGGCTCACCACAGGGATACACAAACAAGATAACAACGGATAATTTTCATATGAATTGTGTTAATTACCTGTTGAAATAAATTAGTGCGTTAAACCAGAATCTAAAAATATAAGCCTGGAAATCATTATATTCATTAATTCCTATTAAAAGCTAGCTGTAATATTTTTTTTTCAACGTTATATCTATATTGTACATTGCAAACTGGTATATATATATTTCAATACCAGGTACGAAAATTAAAACATTAAACTAAACCAAAGTATTACCAAATTTTGTGTGAAAGTAAAATATATACACTTTATATACAACATATGCATTCATGTACTAAATAAATTAATACGAAATGCATTCATTAATCCAACAAATATATTGTATACAGTGTGATCACAGATACATGCTCAGTTAATTATGGAGTAACATAACTGAAATAAATACATTAATACAGAATAACAAATGTAATAAAAGTTACATTTTGTATACATATTGAAAACCCACAGCACTGTGGAATAAATAAATAGTGGGTTTAAGCATTTGGTGTCGCCTATATTGTTCTTTTTGTTTTATTTTTATCCTCTTTTTTTACATTACAGTTTTTAATTTTGAAATAATTAGTTAGATGTGTGACAGACATGTTTGTTTGTTAATAGTTTAAGCACAAAGCGACACTATGCTCTAACCACCACGGGTATCGAAACCCGGTGTCTGGCGTTGTAAGTCCGCAGACTTACTGCGGTGTTACTTGGGGGCACACACATACTTATAGCCGGATACGGGAAATATCTTTCCAAATATGTACATATAATTTAGCCTTTATTATTTTTATCATCCTCGTTGAAGTTTCAATTGTAATAATAATTTATTTATTTATTGAAATATTTTGTTTTGTACAAATTGGGTTTAAAGTTTTTTGTTTGCTTTTTTTACTTTCAAGAAAATTTGATATTACATTAGTTTGTGTTTTTTGTTTCCTCTTAATTACCTATAATTAAATTACAAGTTTAAAACGTACAAAGTTTAAAGATAACACAGGCCTGCGATGGTTTTATTGTCTTGAAATTTCTACATGTTCTACAGTAATTCTTGTACGCTGAATCCGAAAATATCAATTTTCTCGATCACATACAAATTTTTCACAAAACGTCATATGTACTTTTACATAAGTGAATCATTTTCATTGAAATCGGGTCGCATTTTGTTATGCTTAAAATGCTGACAACCACTGGCTATAGATTTCTCTAAACTAATCGCTAGGTCTTATCGATTGTTCTAGAACCCTATCGCCCCCACGTGGCACAGCGGTATGTCTGCGGACTTACAACGCTAGAAACCGGTTCGATACCCGTGGTGGGCGAGAGCACAGATAGCCCTTGATTAGC
>NW_013672574.1:7278-9857 GCF_000517525.1 Limulus polyphemus
TGAGCCCCCGGGAGGCAATAGTGAAAAATAATAGATTATTAAGATAAATATGGCATAGACAATGGATGTTATAGTTGTCTTTATGACGAGTCGCCCCCCAGTCGCTAGAAACCGGGTTTCGATACCCGTGGTGGGCAGAGCACAGATAGCCCTTGTGTAGCTTTGTGCATAATTAAAAACAAAACAAAACAAAAACAAAACTAGAACCCACGAGAAACATACCGCTAGTATATAAACGGTTAACAGGCTGCATGACGTGTCATTTCTGGATAGTATTTATATGTGCGTGTACTTAAACATTATTTTTTCTTTTCAATAGTATTTATTCATCGCTAGAGGTTGTGTAAAGACCTAGACATATTCTGTTATATTTGTGATAAATTTCTTCTACAGAAACAAAGGCAAAAAATTACAGAATTCGTCGAAAGAAGCGTATTTCGCGTATTTTGAAATGAAACTTGTGGACCAAGACAAATCGTGGGCTCCACACAAAGTTTGTATCGCTTATGTCAAAGAGTTGAGACAATGGATTAAAGGTAAGACAAAAGTCTTTGGAATTACAATGGTCTGGCGTGAGCCTAGAAACCACGGAAATGACTGCTATTTTGCTCATGTAACGTGCAAGTCTACAAAACTCGAAATAAAAGGAAATTTCTTACCCGAACCTTCAATCTGCTACAAGACCTGTTGCTCACGAACCTGATGTACCTGTACCTACTCCACTGGAGACTCTTGATACAGTTTCATCTGATTCTGAACCTGATGTACCTGTAACTACTCCACCGGAGACTCTTGATACAGTTTCATTTGATTTTGAATATGATGTCAATAGAAATGATAACAGTGATCGTTTTCAATCTGAAATGTCTGGTGAACCACAACTTTTCACACAATATAAACTTAATGATTTAGTGAGAGATTCCAAAGGATTCTTCAGAGATTTTGGGGTCCAGACTTCGGGCTAAGAACTTACTTTCTCCAGGGACATCATTTTACTGGTACAGAAAGCGTCAGAAAGCCACTGTCGAAGAAGAAACTCTACTTGGTTTTGAGAAGGGAAACAGTGAAACCCTTAATGAAGTTACTACCACTGATGTTACTATTACCGTGACGTTAGTAACACGTCATGATATTCTAGAAGGATCATGTCTGTTCGTGGCAACTCTGGTCTTTTCTACGCGCTCTCTATTCGTGTATATAAGTGCGCCAGATAAAGCGAAATTAATTAATCAGAATAGAATTGTAGACAGACAGAGACGGACAATTGAGTCAAGCGCGGTAGTGGCCGTAAGTAAAGTGCGTGAATCGCTGTGAATTCTAGCGTATGTTTTAAAAAGTCAAAGTGACTGTGGAAATTAAGTGTATTGCAACGTTGAATTGAAAAAGAATAAACTAGTTTTATTTAAGAAAGGACTTGTATCGTTGAAGTTTTTCGGAAAGTATTTCTACGGAAAATTAACAAACGTAACAATATTTTTGTTGACAAACATAATAATAAACTTATTTTATTGTGATAAACGAAATAATAATTTGATCTAAATAAGAGTTTTTTTTGCTTCCCGATTAGTAAAAAATCCTTACCTGATAGAAAAAAAAATGAATATCTTTTTCAAAATCTGCGTATCTAATTTATGGAAAATTCGTTATTAGAAACAAAACAACTGTTATGAAGTTTAAACTCTTAGGCCTGTTTTATTAAAGCTACATCTTCATACGAAATAAGGTATGGCCTGGCGATTAAGGCGCTCGATTCGCAATCTGAGGACTGCGGGTTTGAATCCGTGTCGTCGAACATGCCTGCCTTTTCAGCTGTGGGGTCGCTATGATGAGACTTTTAGACATCGGTAAAAGATGGGTGATGTTGACTACCTGCCTTACCTCTAGCCTATTACTTTTAAATTAGGGGTAGCTAGCAGTCAGTCCTCGTGTAGGTTTGCGCGAAATTCAAACTATATGAAATACGGTTTTCTTTTTGATATGATTTACTGCTTTAAAACAATAGTTACCATGTTTAGTAGCCTACATGATTAATGGGATTCAGGAGCAGCGCCCATTGTGGCAAGTCCTGGTAAGCAAAGCTCCTGGAAGCTACAACATTTTAAGTTTATTGTACAGGGAAAATATAGAAATACAAACTACTGAAACATGCTTTTTGCAACTATTAAAAATAGGGATCAGGCAGTGGAGGGATGGGAGTACCGATATTTGTTTCTAGCAGGGGTATATGACCAATGCTTCGAAACCTCTAACCAAAATCTCTAAAAATCCCTACCCTGTTGTATAGAACACGTTCCATATGTATATCACTACCCTGTTGTATAGAACACGTTCCATATGTATATTACTGTTACAGTTGTATAGAACACGTTCGATATGTATATCACTACCCTGTTGTATAGAACACGTTCGATATGTATATCACTACCCTGTTGTATAGAACACGTTCCTTATGTATATCACTACCTTGTTGTATAGAACACGTTCCATATGTATATCACTACCCTGTTGTATAGAACACGTTCCATATGTATATCACTACCCTGTTGTATAGAACACGTTCCATATGTATATCACTACCC
>NW_013672574.1:10687-13864 GCF_000517525.1 Limulus polyphemus
TCCATATGTATATCACTACCCTGTTGTATAGAACACGTTCGATATGTATATCACTGTTACAGTTGTATAGAACACGTTCCATATGTACATCCCTACCCTTTTGTATAGATCACGTTCCATATGTATATCCCTGTTACAGTTGTACATAGTTAGAAAATCACGTAGGTTCAATAAGTCTTGATACAAAATGATAAAAACCGAATAACCCGAGCGGGTTATAATCAGTTGTACAGGGTAATATGCAAAGTTCATACATTTTGATCAAACATTGATTAAATGTCCCGTTTGTAAAGGTTATTGCTACCAGTCTTTCTCATAAAATGAGCTCATAATTGTATATTTTCATGGTAAAACAGCTGTAAAAACCCTATAATCTTTTACCTCATAATTGTATATTTTCATGGTAAAACAGCTGTAAAAACCCTATAATCTTTTTACCTCATAATTGTGTATTTTCATGGTAAAACAGCTGTAAAAACCCTATAATCTTTTTACCTCATAATTGTATATTTTCATGGTAAAACAGCTGTAAAAACCCTATAATCTTTTTACCTCATAATTGTGTATTTTCATGGTAAAACAGCTGTAAAAACCCTATAATCTTTTACTCGGATGAAAACAATTCCCTGTTATATCTATTGGACAGCCTTGAGTAATTGTGCAGAGAACAAAGTGACTGTATATCGTGCTTGTCTTGGGAAGGTGTGTTACATCTGTTGTAAAAGTTTAGGCATCTAGTTAAAAACTATCGTCATTTGTTTGCAAGAGATCACCCATTTCATAATTTCCACGATATCCATTTCTATGTGTCTGCATTTAAAAGTGTTCAAAAAAACGCTCAGATAAATCCACTAATGCTTCTGTATTGAAATGATGAATAAACTAAGTTATAAAGCATTGCGCTTTTGCTCGCCAGTTGTTACTCTGCTTATTGAAGACAAATGAATTAAATTAAACACACATTCGAGAAACACTTTATACAAAGGGGAGAGTTCTCTCCCTGAAAACGCACTTTATATAACTAGATACTAATTAATACGTTTTGGCTGCAACTATGCTGTCGTTGAAAACGCACTTTATATAACTAGATACTAATTAATACGTTTTGGCTGCAACTATGCTGTCGTTGAAAACGCACTTTATATAACTAGATACTAATTAATACGTTTTGGCTGCAACTATGCTGTCGTTGAAAACGCACTTTATATAACTAGATACTAATTAATAATTTGTTTATCCTACGTTTTGGCTGCAACTATGCTGTCGTCTTCAGAAATATCCTAAGTTTTGTATCGTCGTGATCGGGATTTGATCTTGGGTTTCTTTGATGAAATTATGGTGTGTTATCCACTAACTTACCAACCGAAACATGAGATAAAACTAGTTAGTTGTTAATAGTAAAATTTCTAACTAATAATTAGACTTAGGTGATCGGATAGGCTACTAATCATCATAAAGATTTATGTCCAATTGCTTCAACCTTACTGTAAGTACTGTTTTTTAAACAGTGTAAACATACAATATGTACATTTTTATTGTTGAACCAATTAACTGGGATTAGTAATTGCTTGGACTGAACTTACAAAAAGCACGTTCACTCTAATGGCAATAGGAGTCCTGTCTTATTTGGCTGTATTTATGAAATACAAACTTACAGTCACAGACATAGAATAATTCAGTATATACTGAATGCGAGAGGCTACTGACACAAGTTTACAGCTATAACATCAATTTTTAAACTAATATACAAGCTTGAAATTTCAAACTTCGTTAAAAAGGAGGTTCGATAAAAAGTTGAACTGAATTTCAGTTCAGTGAAACACTTTCAATAAAATATTATGTTAAGGAAAGTATCCTGTTTTTAAAAATACATGTAAGAAAAAGGGAGCTGAATTCCATAGTAGGATATGAAATAATATTATTGGCTTTCAACTTTGCTTCTGCATAACCCGCTAAGATCTCAAAATAAAAAAAAACGCATATTTTTCTTCATATACTGTTTGTTACCTTTTTTTTTTCAAAATTTTGAAAATTGAGTTGCAATAACAATTAGTTGTAGTTTTGTAATAACAAAGTAGCAATCAGTTAAAAAATGTAAATGGATAGTTTGAATTATTCTGCAGTTTTAAATCTGCTACAAATACTTTATTACACTCTAAAGATTAAAATCTGTTATCTCACTCTGTATAAGTCAAATAATACTCTTTTATATGTGAGAAATCTAATACGAAAATACCCCTTCATGTAAGCTATTCTGATTAAAAATAAAAACAAAGATCTGTCAACCAATCCTGAGTTCCATCCAGTCGATGACGTCAGTTATTACTTGATCGCTGATTCCATCAGGTTCACGCAGCAAGCTATGGTACGAGTGTGGATACACCTGAAATACAGCAAAATAACAGGATAAATACTTTTGGTAATATATAGTCTAGGAAAGTTTGTATAATACAACTTAATGCCACAAAACAAAGAAAAGAAAGATATATAAAACAAAGAAAACAGACAAAGATATATCTAAAGAATATCTTTCAAAACCGAAAATTATTGTTCCAATCCACATTGTTTTTATAGTAGGTAATGTTTCTGATGGAATTAAAACACAACAATAGATAGATATATTAAAATATATTTCCTGATCAAGTTTATAAATGCATTTGCCAACTACCTTATTCTTGTCGAGGATGCATTATTATATAGAAACTAACCTTTAAGGATTTGTCTTTAGACTTTGCAGAGTCAAAAAGCATTTTGGCACCCGACACATCGCAGACTTTATCAGATCCTCCATGAAGAATTAACACAGGAAAGTCTACATTCTTCACACAGCTTGGAAGTTCCTGATATGAAGTTTATAACTTGTATGATATATCTTACAGTCTGACAATATATCTCATCTAAAGTTGGGAAGCGGGAGTTGAAAAACTAATATATACACACCCACTAACAAATGACATATTTCCTAGACATTACCAACAAATGAAATGTCTAGGAAATATGACCAACAAATGACATATTTCCTAGACATTACCAACAAATGAAATGTCTAGGAAATATGACCAACAAATGACATATTTCCTAGACATTACCAACAAATGACATATTTCCTAGACATTACCAACAAATGACATATTTCCTAAACATTACCAACAAATGACATATTTCCTAGACATTACC
>NW_013672574.1:14864-17119 GCF_000517525.1 Limulus polyphemus
CCTAGACATTACCAACAAATGACGTATTTCCTAGACATTACCAACAAATAACGTATTTCCTAGACATTACCAACAAATGACGTATTTCCTAGACATTATCAACAAATGACATATTTCCTAGACATTACAGAGACCATATACTTTTCCAGAATAACTTGATTTGCAAACAATAAACTTAAATGTTATAACTTTGTTCATAGTTATGGCTTTCTCAATAGCTAGTCGTAAGAAGTAACGTCATTCAAATGTGTCTTCTAAACTATTAACATCTTTCAACAACAATAATTTTTTGATAATATGTACGAGTTTATATGATCTTAAATATATTCATTGTTTCGCACATTATATTTTTAGGACACCTAAGAATAATACTCTTTCTCACATTGAAGATAAATATAATAATAAGCCATTGGAAATAACCAAAACACAAACAGTATATTACTCATATCGGGATGTTATATATGAATAAGATTGCCAAATTCGTTTTTAATTTCGCTATAACAACATAGTTTGCTATGAGCGGAAATTAATATTAAAAAATAAGTAGGAAATACATTGAATCGTATTCAATGATTGTATGTCTTGTTTACAAGTTAAGAATGTCTTTCAAATGTTTACGAGCTAACAACATATGTCAGATTAATTTCATTATCTCAGGAAAAATTAATATTTTTCATATGCCAAGGCCTTTTTCTTTTCAGTTACAGTTGAATCTCATGAAATTTAATAAATAAACATGATGCTAAAACAGAATTATGGTGAGGATTTTTTGTTGCAACGCTTTTAAAACTATAAACTTCATTAAATTCAATTTATATAACTAAAATGATAAAGCAGAATATCTTTTCTAACGATATACATTATATTGAACATAATTTTATACAGTTGCTCATTAACATAAAAACCTTTATAAATGATAAATATATGCTAAAATAATAAGTATTTATAAAGCGTTTACCCTTAATGTTTCTAGCATAGTCTTTGCCCAGCCAGCTTTCACGAAGCCATTGTAATGATAAGGATCATTGGCTATTATCTGTTTCGCTTCTTCTGACCTAACAACCAAATCTTGGTCAATAGAGCTGATGGGAAAGTGTGGCAGCAAACGGCCCAACAAGTTGGCCAAAAAACACTTTAAAATATGTGAAAAAAATGCAATTAGAATATTACATTAGACAATCGATTTCAGTATGTTTGTTACCAAATAAATATGTAGTTACAGATAAAAAAATTTAAACAGAAAAAAATGAAATTAATAATTGAAAGATACAAGAAACACACGAACGTAATGATTTTAACAATTAAGTGTTGACTTTAATAATTTTACGAAATATTTTTTTGTTTATTTTCAACTCTATTTGCCTATTTTGCAAAAAGTGTCCAAATGTTCATTCAATGGACTATTACGTATTGATGGAACCCTAATTTGTTACCAGTTTTAATTCGGCTTCTTTTTCCCAGTTTATTTTTCATGATAATTGAAACTTAGTTTATAATCAATATTTTCATACTTACAGTTCATGTTGGCATTAACAGTGAAAGTATTTTATGATTTAAAATATCTTTTTTTTCTCCTGTCTTTAGGTGCTTACATGTGTCGTATCGTTTGTCACCGCAAATGTTAACCGTCACCAAGTGAAACAGTGGTATTTTTTGCAGACTTACACTAAAATCTGGGGTTCAATTCCCTGTGGTGGACAGATATCCCATTGTGTAGCTTTGCTCTAAAACAAACGACAGCTGTCACATCTTGCTTTCTTCTTATAATCCTTGCATATGTTAAATGTTTAAAAAAAATATTTTGCTGTCTTAGATCACGTATTATGTTTTTGTCGGCGATAAGCTCCTCCAGCTTTTGAATTTACTTTAATATTCCAATATTTGAACGGATTGCACTGAATATGTTAAAATTATTTGGATCGTATAAGGTTAGACGAGCTATTTTCCTTTGTTCACTTTCCATATTTTTTATTTAGTTTCTGTAATTTTGATCATGGAATTTTCTTGATTTTAGTAATTACGGTATTTATTAAGTTTATAAGATAATGCTGTTTTAGTAGAAATCCTAGTCTTTTTCTTTGGTCTCGTCATCAGACAAAATTGTACAAGTTCTTCAGGCCAAATTTCATGTAATGTACAAGATGGGTGATAGGAATCATAATTTAAATACTGACTACCATAATAAGGTCTCTAAAGATCTTTTTGTCATACAATAAGAATTGGTACCATTTTTTTCTGATGACGATTGTTTGTTT
>NW_013672574.1:17735-22124 GCF_000517525.1 Limulus polyphemus
GACCATCAGATTGCGAGTCGAGTGCCTTAACCACCTGGCCATGCCGGGCCATTCTTCTGATGACGAGACCAAGTAGAAACCCTATAATAACTGAGAGGATTTCTACTGGTCTCCTGGCATACAAAATATTTATCAATTACAATTACAGCAATATTTATCAATCTTATTAGGGAACCAAGATAGCTATAAATTCCTGATTTAGGCGTGGACGAGGAACCCTTTGACGATGCGAAAGAAAAAATAAATTGTTCATTGACATTGAAAATAAAGACAATATTTTATGGTGGCAGATTTACAGGAATGCCTCTGGTTTTGAATTTCAAAACATGTAAATATCAGAGGAAGAACAGCTTTTACGATCTACATTTTTCATATAGTCCGGTTTATACATAAAAGCCTACATATAAATTTTTTCTATAAAACCTAATAATAATAATAATTTGAGTCTAATCCTCGTAACCTATTGTCATATCCTTTAGGAATTTTTAAGTTTCTCAATTTAAAAACTGCAGCAGAATCTTAAAATCCAGATCATGTAACTGCAATCTTCCTCCTGAAGTTTAAATACAGATAAATTGATTAACTATAACTATTATGTTATATTTGCTTCTCTAAAAAAATGTCGAAAATGGCGCCACTAGGAAGGATATCAGAAAATGTATTATAGAACCATATTGAGTACAAGTTAAGCATGAACACTTATTGTTCCCTTCCATTAACGCACAAAGGTGCATGGACTGGCGAAGCAAGAGAGGTCTCAAGGTCTATTGTATTCAACTGTTTTCTATACAAGCCAACAAAAATCTTAATATATAAAACCAGATACAAGTTCTTCTTCCACTACTAGAAATTTAGAGAAAGGTCATAATGAAAAGATAAAGAGTATTCGCGAAGAAAGTTGTGACAGTCTAAAATAAGCACGCCGCTACAATCAGGGTTCAACAACAAAAACAATTTATTCAACAATGACGCTTACCAAAACACAGTTAATAAACAAGTGGCTAGCCAGGACTTCACACCAAAATTAATAAACAATATATCATAAATATTATTAATATCAAAATTATTGAATACAGAAAAAGAACCAGGAAAAAAAACCTAGTCCCCCCCAAAAAAAAGTACAGAAAATACAATTTTCCAAAAATACCTTTCAATATCAATATTTATCTCTCTCTCTTTTCGTGAAGCTCCTGGCAGGGTATTTATCCTTTTGTAACTATATTGTTAATATATCTTTACCGAGATAGAATTTTCAGATGTTTTTATGAAGGTGTTATATATGCACCTAACGTCCTTCTGAGCAGGATGTGGTCTTTTTTTCTTACACTAATCTCTGCTTACACTTTTTTTTATTTTTGAGAGATCGATTTATGATAAATATTTAAGTGCGAGATTTATGTGTGTAATTAGCTTACTAAACTAAGTAAGTATATTCCCTTTACGTTAAAAAGGGGTTTTATATACCATATTTATTCTCTTTTGTTTTGTTTTTTGTTAAGCACAAAGCTGCACAACGGCTATCTGAGTTGTGCTAACGTGGGGATAGAACTCCAATTGTTAGCGTTATAGACCCTTAGGATTACCGTTGAGCTACCGGTGGCTATTTGTTTTTAACAACGTTGAAATTAAGAAAAAAAACCTTAACAGCAGAGCTACTACTTAACAATCTGTTGTTTTTGTTTTTTTTTCACAAAAGAACAATATATTTATTAAGATAATATACTCATTTCAACAGTTGCCATCAGGTGAGCTTACCAAAGTTCTGAAATAAATACGTGAATAGAATAGAAGTCATTAAGGTTTATTTCAAAGTTACATGGCATATTAAAGTCTAATCATTAACAGGAAAAACACGAAGTTTGCAAGAGTAGAAAAAAAAGCCATTTTAAACTAAAATTAAAAAGAAAAAAGGGAAACGTTAAATCTTTTCACAACTTTCACTCTTAATCATCTGAATCCTCTTTTTCTTAGAAAGTTTTTCAATCTAAGTAAAAAATAAAAAAATACAATTGTCTTATACATGTAAACACGTGTTCAAGAAAAGAAAAAACTGACAAGAAATAACACCACGCATGAACTTTATTTATCACCACCACCAAACCAAATCAACCGACTAATTGCCTGCCAAAACAATACAAAGTTGTGTGAAGTACATAATTAGAAAGTCTTGTGGATGGTAGAAGAGAGGGGCTTATTTATATGGTGTATTAACCCTGTTAGCCAAAGTTCCTGGGATTAAGCCCTAGTCCCGATTATGGATGGTAGAAGAAAGGGGCTTATTTATATGGTGTATTAACCCCGTTAGCCAAAGTTCCTGAGATTAAGCCCTAGTCCCGGTTATGCATGGTAGAAGAGAGGGGTTTATTTATATGGTGTATTAACCCCGTTAGCCAAAGTTCCTGGGATTAAGCCCTAGTCCCGGTTATGCATGGTAGAAGAGAGGGGCTTATTTATATGGTGTATTAACCCCGTTAGTTCCGGAGTTTCTTTTTACTTATCGGCTTTATTATCTTTGTTAGAACGTTTTATTTTACACCTAAAAGACTAAAAGGATTATCCTCACTTATCTTTCTTTATTTTCAAACACATTTTTAGGTACTCTGCTACTTAGACGATATATGAGTGGGCTATGAATGTGATTAACTTTTACAACATAAACATTTTAAAAATTAGAAAAGATTGACTTAGAGTCAAATTACTAAGATGACAGTAGACAAGAACTATTATTTAAACACAATTTTCAGGAAATCCACTGGCCAAAATAAATAAGAAATTCTATAAAATTTAAAGTAGCACTAAGTACAAACCTTTAAAGGAGTAATTCCTTCTGTGTTCATTGAAATTGCAGCAGCTATAAGAACGATACCTGTAAATTCTTTAGGCCTCATCAGTCCAGATTTGATGCATATCGTTCCACCCTATGAAAACACGAAGTGTTTTCTATGAATGAATTCTAACAGTAGTTATTTCATAAAGCATAAATCATCAAACATATTCTTATAGGTGATATTCCACAAGACACACAATGTCCCACAGATTCGTAAAATAGAGGTTCAAAACATGAAGAATCACACAGGTTACAACAGAAGTTATTTTGCAAGACAGGGGACGTCACACATATTCTATAAATAACGATCTTACAAGACACGGAACGTCACACATATTCTATAAATAACGATCTTACAAGACACGGAATGTCACACATATTCTATTCCGTGTCTTGTAAGATCGTTATTTACAGAATATGTGTGACATTCCGTGTCTTGTAAGATCACTATTTATAGAATATGTGTGACATTCCGTGTCTTGTAAGATCACCATTTATGCCACACATATTCTATAAATAACGATCTTACAAGACATGGAATGTCACACATATTCTATAAATAACGATCTTACAAGACACGGAATGTCACACATATTCTGTAAATGGTGATCTTACAAGACACGGAACGTCACACATATTCCATGAATAACGATCTTACAAGACACGGAACGTCACAGATATTCTGTAAATGGTGATCTTACAAGACACGGAACGTCACACATATTCCATAAATAACGATCTTACAAGACACGGAACGTCACAGATATTCTATAAATAACGATCTTACAAGACACGGAATGTCACACATATTCTGTAAATGGTGATCTTACAAGACACGGAATGTCACACATATTCTATAAATAACGATCTTACAAGACACGGAATGTCACACATATTCTATAAATAGTGATCTTACAAGACACAGAATGTCACACATATTCTATAAATAACGATCTTACAAGACACGGAATGTCACACATATTCTGTAAATAATGATCTTACAAGACACGGAATGTCACACATATTCTGTAAATAACGATCTTACAAGACACGGAATGTCACACATATTCTATAAATAACGATCTTACAAGACACGGAACGTCACACATATTCTATAAATAACGATCTTACAAGACACGGAATGTCACACATATTCTGTAAATGGTGATCTTACAAGACACGGAATGTCCCACATATTCTATAAATAGTGATCTTACAAGACACGGAACGTCACACATATTCTGTAAATAACGATCTTACAAGACATGGAATGTCACACATATTCTGTAAATGGTGATCTTACAAGACACGGAATGTCACACATATTCTGTAAATAACGATCTTACAAGACATGGAATGTCACACCAGAATATTTAAATGGTGATCTTACAAGACACGGAATGTCACACATATTCTATAAATAGTGATCTTACAAGACACGGAATGTCACACATATTCTGTAAATAACGATCTTACAAGACACGGAATGTCACACATATTCTATAAATAACGATCTTACAAGACACGGAATGTCACACATATTCTATAAATAACGATCTTAC
>NW_013672574.1:22720-32217 GCF_000517525.1 Limulus polyphemus
TATTTTACAAGTGATACAACATCACTCAGATTCTGACGGTATAAGAGTGAAAGATAAAAAAAATATTCCGAAAATAGTAACTTTACAAAACACAAAGTGTTATATTCTGATAGTAGTTATTTTACAATACATAGAGTATCGCACAGATTATAACAGCAATTATTGTAAAATACACAATGTATAAAACATATTGTGATGGATCGTCACACATGTTTTGACAGTGGTTATTTTACAATACATAGAGTATCGCACAGATTGTAATAGCAATTATTGTAAAATACACAATGCATAAAACATATTGTGATGGATCGTCACACATGTTTTGACAGGGGTTATTTTACAATACATAGAGTATCGCACAGATTGTTATAGCAATTATTGTAAAATACACAATGCATAAAACATATTGTGTTGGATCGTCACACATGTTTTGACAGTGGTTATTTTACAATACATGGAGTATCAAAAAGAGTCAGATAGTATAAATATCACAAGATACAAAATTTCACTAATTCTGAGAGTGTTTATTTTACAAAACACAAAGCATAAAAGATATTCTGACATTAGTTATTATGCAAGAAAAACGCGAATCGCAGATCCTGACAGACGTTATTTTAAAATACACTAAACATATTTAATCCGACAAAGGTTATTTTATAAGAAAAAGATCGTAACACAATTGTTATCATAATTAATAGCCTATACGAGGTTCAATTTTTAATAAGTTATTC
This sequence comes from Limulus polyphemus, assembly GCF_000517525.1. Taxonomy (NCBI): domain Eukaryota; kingdom Metazoa; phylum Arthropoda; class Merostomata; order Xiphosura; family Limulidae; genus Limulus; species Limulus polyphemus. Next base: position 23,452 of record NW_013672574.1, read on the forward strand.
ATATAATATAATTACCAACTAGTTTATATTCTACGTTTCAGCTGCTGCCATCTTTAGGGAAGTTCTGAGAAGGACTCTTTGTGGTAGCAATGATTCTTTCCTGGGCCTTCTTCATAGAAAGGCTAATGTGTTGTCTACCTGCTGGCGGTCTTCCCGAACTTAAGGCAGCTACTTAAATGATATCCAGGTTTTTCCTGAGTGTGTTACTAATTAGTTGCATGTAGGTTTAGTTTGCCTTTCTTTCACTCCTTTGTGGTCCAGGTCTCAGTATTTCTACATTACTGTATTTATTGTACGGTTTTCGTCTTTGACATACTGACACTGTAGTTATTTTAGAATATACAAAACAAAATAGTTATGTTAGAAAACATGAAGCGTTACACAGTTTCATAGAGTACTTATTCTTCACAGCACCACACAGACTCTGACAGTAGTAATTTTGCAACAAATGGCGTGCCATAAATATTCTACTGGTGGTTATTGTAAAAGAAAGAAAGCGTTACAACGATTCTTACAGCATTAATCTCATAATGCTTGGATAATCATGCAGTTTCTGACAGTAGTTAGTTTACAAGAGACGGAGCAGCACAAAGATTCATAAGATAGAGATTCTGAGGGCAGTTGAGAAGTTATCTTCCGAGACACCGAGCATAACACAGATTATAACAATGGATTTTACAATGTAAATACGGTTACAGAGACACTGATTCATTTAACGATAGCTATTTACATCAAACTGAGCATTAAAAGGTTCTGATAAGAATAATTTTACAAGGCACAGTTCGTCTTAGAGTTTCTAATAGTTTTTATTTTACAAAACACATAGCGCTTTATAGATTCTGAAAATAGTTAGTTCAAAATACACAAAGTATTACATAGAATCTGAGGGTCTTATTTAATAATAGATGGAGCATTTCATAGGTTCTGACAATAGTTAGTTCAAAATACACAAAGTATTACATAGAATCTGAGGGTCTTATTTAATAAGAGATGGAGCATTTCATAGGTTCTGACAATAGTTGTTTTGTAAGAAAGAAAGTAGAAAACGGTTATTTTAGAAGTCACTGAGAGCCACACAGATTCTGGCACAAGATATTTCCCAAACACGAAGCATTAAACGTATTCTGACAAGCTATTCTGCAAGACATAATCCTTAACATATATACTGACAGTAACAATATTAAACACGCGTTACACAAAAAGTTGAACAATTGTTACTTTACAAAAAACGGAGCATCACATTCTGACAGTAATTACTTTACAAAACACGAAGCATTAAACATATTCTGACAAGCTATTCTGCAAGACATAATGCTTAACATATATACTGACAGTAACAATATTAAACACGCGTTACACAAAAAGTTGAACAATTGTTACTTTACAAAAAACGGAGCATCACATTCTGACAGTAATTACTTTACAAAACGCGAAGTAAGAAACGCATTATAGCAGTAATTACTATTGTATAGAACATAGAACGTCACACAGATTTTGATGTCATTTGTCTTAAATCGCACAGAAAATATTCACATTTTGATATTAGTTAACTTGCAAGATTCAGAGAATGTATATATATAGGTTCTGACAGCAGTTATTTTACAAGAAACAATGCACTAAAAACATTCTTATAACTCTTGGAGAATGAAACAGATAATAGATATTGTACAAGAAAAGGCACTGATCGTGACATAGAACACAACAGTATTTATTTAACACTACAATATGACTTACTGGGATTATTATTATTTTAGAAGACAGAAAGTTTAATATCAGTTCTCGTAACATTGCATTTTCTTATGGTTTTGTTTACCGTTCGTTTATTATTCATTCTATCGTTTAGTTTAGCTATGAATTTTTAGTTATACTTATTGAATTTCAGTATGTATATATTATGAAACTGACAAAAGTTTCCTCTAGCAGTGACGTACCGATATTAATATTGTGAAAGATTATGTAAATTAGCTAGCCATATGAGATGAAACTTCGTGATCTATCCACTAAATAAAAACTTGCTTTAAGCTTAGAAAAGTTGGTTCACGAAATATAGTGAAACGTATTGTTGTTGTTTATTTAATCAATATTGTTATTGTTCTTGAAATTGTTTAAATTCGGAATACTGTGTTGTCTTTTTTTTGGAATTAGGTTTTTCTTCTTCTGGTTCTTTTTCCCGATTGCTTTCTTTATTGAAACAATTATTAACGTTGATATTTATGCTGTATTGTTCATTAACGTTCGTATCAAGTTCTGGTCAGGCACATATTTATTAACTGTATTTTTGGTAAGTGATAAACTTTATATTCCAACTTGTCAGGGTTGTCTGTGATTTGTTGACGATAAATTCGAACAATAAACGGACAGCACACAATTCACTTGTTCTAAAATAATATATATTCAAAACAAGTCAAACGAATGTAGAAAAATTCTTCACACTACGGGATATCACAGTTGTATCTAAAACTCTAAATAATTCTCTTTTCTCGTCAAAAGTTCACACAAGCTGATTCAATAACTTTAGAATCCAATTGACAAGACGAATTATTTCTACTCTACTATTTTATCACAATAGAATCAGTGATAATGCACTTACATTACCGCAGTCGTATCCATAGCTTTAACAAATTCTTTTTTACGTCAAAAGTGCACAGTTACTTCAGAACCCAACTAACAAAGCAAAATATTTCTTCTCTACTCGTTTATCACAATAGAATCCGCGATAACTTTACTTATGTTACCTCGTGGTTACCACAGTTGTATCCAGAACGTCAAATAATTGTCTTCTTTTCATCAAAGTCTACAATGCTGGTTTCATTATTTTAGAACACCCTTTGGCAAGACAAATTATTTTCTTTATCTCTATTAAAATGTAAAACCCACTTTAAAATATCACCCATTATGGCTAAACTAACAATCACACAGTCTAACTTCACTTACTTTTCGCTCACTTGGTCGCCTATATATAAAGATGGCTCAACTAAGGCCTCGAACTTCCTACAAACTACGAGACGCTATGATGTAACAATACTCTCTTAAAGCAACGAGAAGAATACAGAAGATTCGAGAAATGTGACGTCAAATTATAACATCTGAACTACACATACAACATACAAATCTTACCGAGTTACGTAGCGAAATTTGTCATAAGTATCGCCTTTAAGATAATTACTTTTAACACTTTTATTATGAAAACTAAATAATAATTAATTATTAAATCAATAAATCAACTCAAGAATAACTCTTACACTAAACAGTCTTGTATATCCAACTCAACTGTTTGAGTTTTATTTGAGATTTCTGTGGTTATCACATTTAATAAATTCGTTTATTTTTCATTTTTGTCCACCCTGGTTGTAGCGGCTGTTTGTAGCATCACTTAATTTCTAAATATAGTTCGTGTACATGACACGGAGTATCAAACGTTATTTCACATGAAATTAACACAGAACCTGACAGTGATTTCATTACAGTACACAAATCATCAGAAATATTCTAACAGTAGCTATTTCATGAGACATGGAGCTTCACATAGATCCCAACAGTAGATATGTTACATGACACAAAGCATCAAAGAGATCCTAAAGATAGCTACATCATAAGACATGGAGCTTCACATAGATCCCAACAGTAGATATGTTACATGACACAAAGCATCAAAGAGATCCTAAAGATAGCTACTTTGTACGACATGTATTTCGAAACAGAACCCGACAGTAGTTATCTAACAAAACACAAAGCATCAGAGAAATTCTAACATTAGCTACATCATAAGACACAGAGCTTCACTTAGATCATAGCAGTTATTATGTTACAAGACACAAAGCATCTAATAGTGGCTACTATAAAAGGCATTGAAGTTCACACAGGTCCTGACAGTAGTTATCTTACAAGACAAAAAGCATCAGATATATTATATCAGAAATGCTTCTCAAGACCCGAAACTTCACACAGATCATGAAAGTATTAATGTTAAAAGACATAAAGCATCAAAGGGATTCTGAAATTAGCTACTTCAGTAAAAACAGAGCTTTAAACAGACCCTGACAGTAGACTTCTTGTAAGACAAATCACTAAATATTCTATCAGTAGCTATTTCAAAAGACAAGGAGCTTTTCACAGATCCTGATAGTTATGTTACGAAACACAAAACATCATATAAATTTGAAAGGTAGCTACTTAACGACGCCTAGAGCTTCACAGATATCTTAGCAGTAATTATATTACAATACACAAAACATCAAGATATTTTAACATTAGCACCTTCAGAAGACATGAATATTCACCCAGATCCTGTCAGTTATAAGAGATTAAATGTTGAGATATTCGAACACTAGCTATATCACGACACTGCGATCCATATAAATCCTGACAGTAATTATATTACAAGACACAAAACATCAAGATATTTTAACATTAGCACCTTCAGAAGACATGAATATTCATCCAGATCCTGTCAGTTATAAGAGATGAAATGTTGAGATATTCAAACACTAGCTATATCACGACACTGCGATCCATATAAATCCTGACAGTAATTATATTACAAGACACAAAACATCAAGATATTTTAACATTAGCATCTTCAGAAGACATCAATATTCATCCAGATCCTGTCAGTTATAAGAGATGAAACGTTGAGATATTCCAACACTAGCTATATCACGACACTGCGATCCATATAAATCCTGACAGTAATTGTGTTACAAGACACAAAACATCAAGATATTTTAACATTAGCACCTTCAGAAGACATGAATATTCACCCAGATCCTGTCAGTTATAAGAGATGAAACGTTGAGATATTCCAACACTAGCTATATCACGACACTGCGATCCATATAAATCCTGACAGTAATTGTGTTACAAGACATATTGCATCAGATATTCCAAAATTAGCCACTTCACAAAACAGGGAGTTTAAAGCAGATTCTGACAGTCGTTACCTTACAAAACATGAAGCGGAAGGGCACTGTGAAATAGCTACATTTCGATCTCTCTGAATTAGTTTTCTTACAAAACACAAGGCATCAGAGAGATCTTAAATGAAGCTACAGAGCATCACACAGATCTCTACAATAGTTTTGTTAGAAGACAAAAAACACCACAGAGAATCTAACAGTAGCTAATTCACAAGGCACAGAGAAGAGCAATGATCCCGAAGGTTGTCATGTTACAAGATATGAAGCATCAAATAGTAGCTAATTCACAAGGCACAGAGAAGAGCAAAGATCCCGAAGGTTGTCATGTTACAAGATATGAAGCATCAAATAGTAGCTAATTCACAAGGCACAGAGAAGAGCAAAGATCCCGAAGGTTGTCATGTTACAAGATGTGAAGCATCAAATAGTAGCTACTTACAAATCACAGAGTTTGACACATATCCTGACAGTAGTTATGTTACGAGGTACAAAGTACATTTGTTACTTTTTAAGACACGGAATGCAGTGGTGTGCTATGTTTATGTGCAACGCATGCATTGCATACCCAGGAATTCATAAAATATAATAAAACATTTTTAAGAATATGAAATATGCATATCATTGCAAGTAAAGAATCTGATCAGTTCATCTGACTAGTTTATCAACACATGCAATGCTCTAAGATGCATCAAGTTGCTAGGCAACGTGACGCTGCGTGAAGCTAACCTGGAAAAGTTCGCTAGTGCCTGAAATTACAGAACTAAATCGTCTGTGACGGAACACTTGTATTTGATTGGATGCACACCACACTTCACGTCACCATGCCAGCCGAACCAAGTCTCGTTTGTATTGCTAATAGCGGGATGTTAGTTTCTCATCTATTTAAATATTTTCCAAGAAAAATTGCTTATTTCGCAAATTAAATATTTATATTTAATGGTTCTATCAACATTACCTAATAATTCTCACATCGTTGCTTCTATCAACATTACCTAATAATTCTCACATTGTTGCTTCTATGGTTCTATACTGTTTCAGATAGTAGATAGAAAAGAAGTGTAACACTGATTCTGAGAGTAGTTGTTTTATAATACAAAACTCACCATGTATGTTAGGACAGCAATTATTTTTAGCTATTTTACAAGGTACGAAAATTACATATACGAATATTTCAGAGTACAAGGTATAAAACATATTCTGACTAGCGATTTTACGAAACACACAGCATCACACATATTCTGATAGTTATTATTCTAAAAGACACGGAACATGATTCCGATTTTTACAATATCTGTTTTAAAAGACAGAAGGCTACAAAAATTATGATCAAACATGTTCTGAAAACAGTTATCATACAAGACACATGGTGCCATGAAGATCCTGACAGCAGTTATTTTACAAGACACGAGCACCAGATGCAGAGTGCGACAGTGGTTATTTCACAAGACACGAGCACCAGATGCAGAGTGCGACGGCAGTTATTTTACAAGACACGAGCATCAGATGCAGAGTGCGACAGTGGAGCACCAGATGCAGAGTGCGACAGCAGTTATTTCACAAGACACGAGCACCAGATGCAGTGTACGACAGTGGTTATTTCACAAGACACGAGCACCAGATGCAGAGTGCGACGGCAGTTATTTTACAAGACACGAGCATCAGATGCAGAGTGCGACAGTGGTTATTTTACAAGACACGAGCATGTTCGTGTCTTGTGAAATAACTGTTGTCGCACTCTGCATCTGACCAGATGCAGAGTGCGACAGTGGTTATTTCACAAGACACGAGCACCAGATGTAGAGTGCGACAGCAGTTATTTCACGAGACACGAGCACCAGATGCAGAGTACGACAGTGGTTATTTTACAAGACATGAAGCATCAAATAGATTGTTGGAGTGATTATTTTATAAAACACAGAGCATCATAAAGTTTCACAAAAAATTCTCAATGTGGTAATATTAAAAGACATAAAACATAAAAAGTATTTTGATAATAGTAAAACAAGACGTAGTGTTACACAGACACCAAGAGCAGTTAATGTACATGATACAGAAACATTTTGGCAGTAATTACTTTTAAAAACATGGAATTCGGATAATAGTTACCTTAGCAATACATATAGTGCCTCATAGGTTCTGACAGTAGTAATTCAATAGTACACGGAGCGTAAGAAAGCATAAAAACAGATTCTGTCAGTAATTATCTGTGTAAGGCACACAGATTCCAATGAATGTTATATTATTAAAATCAAAGTATTAAACATATTCTGAACGAAATTTTTCTACAGGACACAAAACTCCATACATAGTTTATAACAGTAGTTAATTTAGAGGACATAAGCATCACACACAGATTCCAGCTTTGACAGACATGAAACACTAGACTCTTACAGGTTAAATCCAATGATAGAAAGATTCTGGCAATAGATATACAAACATCAAACGCATTGTGACAATAGTTGTTTTATAAGACACGAACATCACACAGATTCAGAAGTAGTAATTTGCCCGGAGCATCACATAGGTTTTGATAAGATTAGTTCAACAATACACGGATCATTAGAGTAGTGTTTTACAAGACACGAACGTATATAGTTATTTTACAAGACGTGATATCCATACATGGATTGTGAAAGATATATTTTGCTCTACGTGGAGTGTGACACGGGTTTTGACAGGATTAATTCAACATTACACGGATTATTAGAGTAGTGTTTTACAAGACACGAACGTATATAGTTATTTTACAAGACGTGATATCCATACATGGATTGTGAAAGACATATTTTGCTCTACGTGGAGTGTGACACGGGTTTTGACAGGATTAATCCAACATTACACGGATTATTAGAGTAGTGTTTTACAAGACACGAACGTATATAGTTATTTTACAAGACGTGATATCCATACATGGATTGTGAAAGACATATTTTGCCCTACATGGAGTGTGACACGGGTTTTGACAGGATTAATTCAACAATACACGGAACTTAAGGCTGATATTGAGAGTAGTGTTTTACAAATACAGCTTAAAATATATTTTGACAATTGTTACTTTACAATAGTTATTTTAGAAAACATGGAGCGTTATACAAATTTCGATAATAGTTATTCCATGAAACTTGAAGCGTCACAGAGATTATGAAAGTAATTATTTTACAATACATGGGAATTCAGGCTCGTATTTTTTTAATATTATTCTAGAAGAAATAGAATCATCCATTACAAGAAAAAGAGGATTACAAAAATATGATGACAGTAATTATTCTAGAAACGACAAAGTCGCACATATTCTGATTGTTGCTATTTTAGCAAACACAGCCACACGGAAATTACAAAAGTATTTATTTTCGATATTTAAGCATTTTATTATAATAAAAAATATACAAAAATTAAATTCGTGTTTTAAACGGCTTTTGTATTCTTTAACAGTCTTACAAAATAAAATCTGAATTTCTGTGCTCTCTCAATAAATATGACAATATAATTTAATTTTATCAATTTATTGTCTTTCCTCTGACATAAAAAAAAATACATTCACTAGAATGTGCAAAATTAAACTTATTATCGAAGAAGGATACTGGAAAGAACTTATTATCCCACGTGCGAAGAGGGATACTGAAAAGTTTGGCAGTCGAATAAAGAGTTAGAAAAATGTATAATCCATTTATTATGGAAAAATTTCAATGCCTCTCTCTGGTTAAGTGTTTTAAAAAAGACACTAATAGACTAAGCTGGACTTCTTTTAATAGCTGCACGTATACTGCCTCTCTCTGGTTAAGTGTTTTAAAAAAGACACCAATAGACTAAGCTGGACTTCTTTTAATAGCTGCACGTATACTGCCTCTCT
>NW_013672574.1:32251-37810 GCF_000517525.1 Limulus polyphemus
TGTTGTAGCACAAGATAACTAGTGTGCGGACCATTTCCATTTATATAGTGCTCTGTGAACACAAATTAGTTAGCATAAATCAGTTAAATGACAAAAAATTGGGTGTCTATTTACTTGTGCCCACTCAGTGTACGTTATATGAAAACGGTTTTCTAAACTCATCATTCAGTCCATGTCATGTCATGATCTATTTGACGACCGTACACGTTGACAACAGTCTTTTCAGTTCAGTTTCCATTTTATTAGGCTCAGTCGTAAGGCTGTCATGTCCAAAGCACACCATTCCTTCCTACTTGCTTTGCATACTCCATGTATGTACGAGGACGACAGTTTCAAGATCCCGTTTCAATTGTCCGATTCCTCTGAAATACATAGGCACTTCATCCAGTGACCTCATCGATTTGTCTATGTAAAAAATAGCATGAATACCCGTTTCTTTCTCTATCTGTGAGAGGCATGTGACTGTTAATCAAAGAGAGATAAGCTGGACCTATATCACAGTGAAAAATATCAAACATACTGTGGGTGTTCACACCAACTTTGTTAACTTGTGTTCAGGGCTACTGACGAGGAGTGGAATTATCCGAAACTAGTATAACCCAAGAACACACGTTGATCAACGTGCAGATTGAACTGGACATTCCTTGAACTTAGACTTCGAAATTAAACAATTCTCGGAATACTAATTTTATTTATTACATCTGCTATTCTTCGGCTATATAATGTAAAGAACTGAATAGTGGCCAATCCAATGACACATTTTCTTCACTTCATCTATCCACTCTATAGGTTTTCCTCATAGTGAATACAAAGCACGTTCACACCAACAGTATGTTTGAAGACAATGTTCTCTTCCACCAAAACAATGCCCCAGCACACAAAAACGTCATGAACTACGTTTGGTTTTTGACGTCAAGTTTCCTAGTCATACTCGAGACCTTTGTGTTCGTATTATCTTTTTCCCACTACTTGTTCACTTCCGCGATCTTTGGATTCGTTATGTCCATCGTTGCTTCCGTACTCAAAATGATCTCTTTGTTATTGCACTTGAGAACCCCCTCCACTGTTCTCTTCGCGTCATCCCTCCGCTGGAACATCTATTGAACTTATATGCTCTGTCCATTCCACCTGATGATCCTGAAAATAATGATATACCGCTGTCCAACCTACCACATTATATTTACTCTCCTGACTCATCGACTTCAGACCAGCACCACTGATGCAAACCGATCTTCTTGTTCTATCGTTTTCACTGCTATGATATGTACCTGTATCATCTTTTGATACTCTTTCTCCTTCCTCCTTTCATTGTCACATATTTTCTTTCTTATTTTACGCCCTCAGCGACTTTCCTCCACACACTTCAATACTTCTTTTTTTTGCTTTCCCTTCCGTCCCAAATCCACTTTCTAGTTTCTCTCTCTTATTCTTCCATTTTTTACTTTTCTCTCCTTTCTTAGTTACATGTCCTGGTCGAAGAGAGGGTGTACCCCTCTAGAGCCGGCCAGTCTTTGACTGGATTGAAATGCTTCTCTTTCTTTCTTTCCTTCCCAGCTCACAAATCGCGTGTTGCATTCAACGCTATCCTTGGTGTTGGCTTCGAATTACTTAATCACCCCCTCCCTTTACTCACCTAATTTAGCTCCAAGTGGCTATTTTCTGTTCCATAATCTTAAACTCTCTGTGAGGAGTAGAAGGTTTCAGAGTGATGATGGTCTCATACATACCGTCCAGTCATGCAACGAGGACCAAGAAGAAGAATTATTTCAGAAGGGCATAAAGGCCTCCAAGAAGAAGAATTGTTTCAGAAGGGCATAAAGAACTCCAAGAAGAAGAATTATTTCAGAAGGGCATAAAGAACTCCAAGAAGAAGAATTATTTCAGAAGGGCATAAAGAACTCCAAGAAGAAGAATTATTTCAGAAGGGCATAAAGAACTCCAAGAAGAAGAATTATTTCAGAAGGGCATAAAGGCTTCCAAGAAGAAGAATTATTTTAGAAGGGCATAAAGGCCTCCAAGAAGAAGAATTATTTCAGAAGGGCATAAAGGCCTTAGAGCATCGCTGACACAAGTATATAGACTCGGGAGGAGATTTTGTTGAAAAATAAATCATAGTTGAACCAGTATCTCTTTTCGTTATAGGTCGGGTTACGGATTTTTCGAACATTCCTCGTATTTACATTATAAATGAGTAATTTCACTCAATTGTTTTGGTTAGTTCTATAAAATAAAAGTTATAACAGAGAAAAACGAAAAGACATTACTGAATACGACGTCATATGTGGATCCCATCGGCAGTGATAGGTATATAAGGAAGTCGGTAATTTGAGGATTAAAAACAGATTTAGTAGCTGATTATATTTTTTGTATTAGCATTATTTATTTATTTGTCTTGAAAAAATTAACATTCACAAAGAATTAATGTCGTTTCATGTTTTCTTTTTCAACCAGTTATTTTGGAGCATTCACCATGGATATTATCGCCAGCTGTGCTTTTGGAACTAAAACAAATTCTCTAAGAAACCCTGACAGTGTTTTTACTAGAAATGCCAAAAAACTTTTTCTTTCAGCCAACAGATGGCGATTTTTCCTTGGGCGTAAGTAGTGTGCTTGGTATAGTTTAAGTTATAATTAACTTTATATTATGCATAATCTTAACACAGGATCTCTACCTCAACCAGAAGCGGATCGGACGTAAAAGCTCTGGGATTTATCCGATTTTGGTGAATTTTATATAGAGTATAGCTTTCAGTGAAATTTCATGACTTACGGTTTCAAAATCGGACACAAACTGACCGAGTTATAGTTTGTCAGATCAGCAGCAGAAACCCCATGGATCCGATACGTGAGTCTTTCCTTTCTTCGCCCGTTGTTGCTTCTGCCTTTTAAACCAGAGCCTAATAAGTCTTCAGCAGATACTGAGTCCTACTGACCATGACTCTTTGCTACCCTTCGCCATTCTTACTTACCACCATTTTCTCGATTACCTTAATGTGCAAGTCCTGACACGTTCGTCATTGAACCTCCACAGCTATGTGGATGCGATCATGATGGGCTTTTTGACCGAATTTCATCCAGTGGTTAATATACACGCACTATGAATCCGTTGGTTATTATGGTTCACATTCCATGGACTTTGAATTTTGGGGTCATGGGTGTACTATAAGAGTGACGGTCAAATTAATACCATTATTCGGCCAGACAAGAGTAGCCCAAAAGCACACTAATATCTTCCTTCGAAATCAGAGATGGTTATGCATAAATAGATAATCCTTGTGCAGGTTTGAGAGAAAATTCTAAAAACGAAAATAAAAAATCGACAATTGCTTTTTATTCAATTGTCAAAATGAGCAAAAATACGGGGAGGAGGGAAGAAGAGAATCAAATATAATCACGTATTTGGCTTATTCAACCTGTCCTGAACAAGTCTGTTCAAGACAAGATGTCCAAACACAGTTTTAGGCAATAAACGTTATCCAAATGTTTGTGTACTTCAAGCAGGATTAAGTAACTACAAAGGGCTGTTGGTCTCGATTTTGTGCGTAAATATTGGTTTCAGTACAGAGAGAGAGAGAGAGTTTTGGCGTAGCAGATTAGTTGTATTGTTATGGCAGAAACACCCAAATAAGGTAAATATTGGTTTTAGTACAGAGAGAGAGAGTTTTGGCGTAGCAGATTAGTTGTATTGTTATGGCAGAAACACCCAAATAAGGTAAATATTGGTTTTTAGTAGAGAGAGAGAGTTTTGGTGTAGCAGATTAGTTGTATTGTTTGGGCAGAAACACCCAAAATAAGGTAAATATTGGTTTTTAGTAGAGAGTGATTTGGCGTAGCAGATTAGTTGTATTGTCAGGGAAGAAACACTCAGATGAGACTTGCTTTCATTTTTGCGACTTTTTAGATTAAGTTTCATAGGAGAAAATTATTTTTTGGGTTTTCCTGCCCTTTTAATACTACCATTAGTGACAGCAAAGGTTACTTAGGAAAATCGCTCTTTTTTCATAGCTGATATATTTTGTGATGTTTGAAGTTTATTTTTCTAGTACAAGCTGTATTGAAACTAATCAATTTCTGATATATATATATACATACATATATATGTGAATCTCTACTTGTCATCCACCTCGACATCTTTACTATAAGCCTTAGTTTTCTTTAACATTTACTGATCTGACACAAGAAAACTTCATTGTGTTCGAGAAGACTTGCATTGTTTTGAAGTATGTTATACTCCTATCGTTATTACGCTCAAAATCCTTATTACGTTATACTCAAAATCTATATTAAGTTCTATTAGAGGTACTTTTCCCCTGTTAAGACTTTTATAAGAAGTACATGTATATACGAAAATATATCAAATATTTATTGTTTGATTACATAATAACATTTTAAAGATTTATCTTTTTTCTTTTAGTTGCCTTCCCTCGCATCATGAAACTGTTCAAAATCGCCTTGTTTGAGCCATCAGGCATGGAGTTTTTCAAGGACTTGACTCTCAAGATAATTGACCAACGTAAACAGAATCCTGAGGTGATTAATATTTAATCTCTGTATTGCAGATGCGTTTGAGAGTATTATTTTTGAATAATAATAATAATGACTTATATAAATTCAAATTTGTTTATTAATTTATATTTGTGTGTCACCTCATTCTCGAGCTATGGTGTCACGGGTGACATATCTAGCATCTGTATACTTGGTTCATGTTGACTTCCCGACTATTAGATGTTTACTGTCACCTCGAAATCAGTCAAGCAGTGACCTAATCATAACGATTTCTGACTCTCTGTAAATTGTCACAATCCTCAATTAGATCGTACAAATCGCAGTTGTAAAGACGTTCAAAAAGGTATTTGAAAACTTGAATAACATATTCAAATTATTAAACTTCAAGTTTATATACATCAAGTTTGAATACATTCCTAAATTTTCTCACATTTATTATGTAACTTGTTGTTGAAGATTTTAAAGTTTTCTTCTTCGTATCCATAATCAACGTCATTTTTGAGGTCGTCTTTGGAGTCTTGCAGTTTGTTGTTCTGGGCTTCTAGAAGCAATTGGAGGAAATCTATTCGCTTTATCTGAAAACACCAAAAGCTTTTCATTACTCATGGAAAGGGTGCTGTAACACTGTGAAACTGACTGGTTTAACTTTCTAAAGAATATTGTACTGTAACACTGTGAAACTGACTGGTTTAACTTCTGCTATACGAATCTAAAGAATATTGTACTGTAACACTGTGAAACTGACTAATTTAACATCTGCTATATGAATCTAAAGAAACGTTGCTGTAATACTGTGAAACTGACTGGTTTACCTTCTGCTTATGAATCTAAAGAATATTGTACTGTAACACTGTGAAACTGACTGGTTTAACTTCTGCTATACGAATCTAAAGAATATTGTACTGTAACACTGTGAAACTGACTGGTTTAACTTCTGCTATATGAATCTAAAGAATATTGTACTGTAACACTGTGAAACTGACTGGTTTAACTTCTGCTATATGAATCTAAAGCAGATTGTGCTGTAACACTGTGAAACTGACTGGTTTACCT
>NW_013672574.1:38641-41169 GCF_000517525.1 Limulus polyphemus
CTGTTTTCATTTGCTCCAGACAAGTAACAGTTGGTTTTATGTAACACAGATAGGTAACAGTTGATTTGTATTTAATAACATGCTAGTAAGGCTTTGTTTTTTTATTGAGTTGTTCTAAATCAAATCATTGCTCAGTCACTCAGCAGTTATTTATAAAAACAATTCACTTACCTTAGAACTCCAGTCGAAATTAAAACATCGATTACACACAAGAGTTATATATAAAGACCAAAGTCTCTTATAGACAGTATTTTGATATTTGTCTTTATAGTCCAGAACATTACATAAAAAGCCGAAATTTTACATATAGCGTAACTAAGCACGTTTTCTTTATTGTTACTTTGTTTCATGAAAACAGGTGTATTTCATCATAAAGTTGTACACTAGTAAAGTGTATTAAATGTTATATGTGTCAGTAGTACTTGTTGAATTTTTCTATTAGTATGTGTTATTAATACGTGTTAACAATACTTGTTGAATCTGACTATTAATGTGTGTCAATAATACTTGTTGAATCTGTCTATTGATATGTGTCAATAATACTTGTTGAATCTGACTAGTAATGTGTGCCAATAATACTTGTTGAATCTGTCTATTAATATGTGTCAATAATACTTGTTGAATCTGACTCTTAATATGTGTTAATAATACTTGATGAATCTGACTGTTAATATGTGTCAATAATACTTGTTGAATCTGACTCTTAATATGTGTCAATAATACTTGTTGAATCTGACAATTAATATGTGTTAACAATACTTGTTGAATCTGACTATTAATATGTGTTAACAATACTTGTTGAATCTGACTATTAATATGTGTTAACCATACTTGTTGAATCTTACTATTAATATGTCTTAACAATACTTGTTGAATCTGACTATTAATATGTGTTAACAAAACTTGTTGAATCCTACTATTAATATGCGTTAACAAAACTTGTTGAATCCTACTATTAATATGTGTTAACAATACTTGTTCAATTTTTCTATTAATATGTGTTAACAATACTTGTTCAATTTTTCTATTAATATGTGTTAACAATACTTGTTGAAGCTCACTTTTAATATGAGCAAGAAATATTTATTGAATTTGACTATTAATAAGTGTTAACAATACTTATTGACTTTGACTATTTAATATGCATCGCCAATATCTATTGAATTTCACTATTTAATATGCATCACCAATACTTATTGAATTTCACTAATGACGAATGCCATGGTAATTCCAAAGTTTTCCATTTTGTTGTTATTTTTGTCACTTTATACTTTACGTTTTTAACACAGCTACGTATAGACAAAAACTCTTTTGATATCTTTAACTGCGTGTACATGTTACTTTAATCAGATGCATATACATTTTAGACAACTATGACAAGCGAAAAACTAATTTGCATATGTTGTTTTACATTAAACTTGTGAACAGAATGACGTTTATTTGAATATTTTTCTATTGGGCCTGTCGTGGCCTAGTGTCCGGGCTGAAGGTCAGAAGGTCTAAGGTTCTATGGCAGCTTTTTTCTTTTTCAAATAAAGTATCAAAATAATTGAACATACTACGTTTACATTTGGTTCAGGTTTTTCGCTCGTCATTACGAATGGCTGTTGCTAAGTTTGAGCCAATTGACTAGACTGAAGACAGCTAGTCAGCAGCACTCAGTATCATCTTTTATGGTATTATTGTCTAATTGAATAGTATGGTTTGATGATTAGTTTTAAAATCTTCCGCCTATAGTGCGGAACGTGTTTTTTTTTTTAGGCAAGAGGATGCAAATCCTGTATTCGAGGTACGCTAACTACAAGACCACGCCAACCCTACCTTCTACAAAATAATTTAGAATAAATTTTGTTTGAAGAATATAAGTTGTTAAACATTTGAATTGGCTGCTCAAGAAATTCATTGAGTGATATGTCCATTATTTTGTGTGTTTGGAAGTTTGAAATTTGTAAAAAAAAAAAAGATAGACAGTTTAAATGAGCTTCTTATTTATGTAGATTTCTTCCTGAGAACAAATCCAACATTCTGCCCTACACCTACATGCCATTCGGGGCTGGTCCAAGAAACTGCATAGGAATGAGATTCGCTCTAATGGAAATAAAATTATGTTTGGTCCACATCCTACGTCATTTACGTTTTATACGTTGTCCTGAGACTAAGGTAAAGATGATTATTTTCTTTACATAAAACGATCCTTGATTTCTTTTTACATCGAAACATTAAGATAGTAACTGTATATATAATTTAAATATTTTTACTATTTTTCCTGAGCTACAGCTATTTAGAGCACTGTTGTTTTAATGATTACAAGTTTTTTTTATAAACATTTTTACATACTGCGCATTCTTTTGAGTCTTTGGGATTGATAGTTTATATACAAAGTTGTTGAGATAAAAATAAGAAAATTGTATCGGATTAAAACGGATAATTACATTATTACGACAATTTACTCGTCACAAGTTCTAGAATTTATGAAGACAACTCTATAAGTTCTTAATATTTCCAATATTAAAATAAGTAATTGTCTT
>NW_013672574.1:42169-45012 GCF_000517525.1 Limulus polyphemus
TTTAAGATGTAGACTTACCGTATATGAATTTTTCAATATTATTCTAGTGTAATAATTGATTGGAGATACCAGAAGCATTTTTCTTATTTCTATCAAATGGTGCTTCAACATTATACAGTTGTAATTTAGCATTTTTTTCCTTTCACAATGCATGCCACAGATCTGATACAAGTCTTTCGTCGATTACTCATAACGAACTTCAAAACGAAACGTGTTTCTAGGGTTGAAATGTTATACAGGCAATGCTTCTACAGCAGCCCTTTATATCTTTTTTCAGTATTTCTGGTAGAAGAATTTGTCTCTAGGTTTCAATGAATCCAAATGAGACCAATAAATCTTAGTCTGTAAATAGCAGGGAATTGTTATTTAACAATAATTATTTTGTTTTTCACTGTGTATTGATCCCACAATGTGTCTAATTCTATCAGTTTTAGTCTGAGCATGTTCAATTCGTTCTCTAGACCGTTAAAATTTTCCACTTGCAGGTACTTCATGAACTTCAGTTTATATCATTTTTGACTGATTATTTTGCTTTCCGAGTCACTATTGACAATGTACGTCTAGGCGTAGCAATTTATAGCAAATGAATTTGAAACATATTTACAAGAACATATTAACGTATATACCCAGATTCACTGTTGTTTCTTCTCTGTCATTCACATTTCATATTATATTAAAAATTGCCAATGGAATGATGTTTTTCTTTAGCTTAAGATGCATCAGGCTTCTATTGCTCAGACATTTATCTTACCTTTGGAGTACAATGCATACGTTTCAATTCACTGCCAGTAAAATACTTCATGGCTTTCTTTTCTTTAAATTTTTTATTAATTCTTGAGCAAATCTCTTTAGAATTTATATTTGTCCCATCTGATGTTTGTTCTGAAATGCAGCTATTTATTTTTTTACGAATTATTAATGATATTTACAAACTCATTCCTTATTTCCCCTTTTGTCGTGATGATAATCTTCCATCTGTACTCACTTGAATAGCTGTAAATCTGAACTCAAGGACAATAGACTCTTGTACCTCATCAAAATTGTTTGCAAGTCTGAACTCAAGGGCATCAAGAGACTCTTGTACCTCATCAAAATTGTTTGCAAATCTGAACTCAAGGGCATCAACAGACTTTTGTACCTCATCAAAATTGTTTGCAAGTCTGAACTCAAGGGCATCAACAGACTCTTGTACCTCATCAAAATTGTTTGCAAGTCTGAACTCAAGGACATCAACAGACTCTTGTACCTCATCAAAATTGTTTGCAAGTCTGAACTCAAGGGCATCAACACACTCTTGTACCTTATCAAAATTGTTTGCAAGTCTGAACTCAAGGACATCAACAGACTCTTGTACCTCATCAAAATTGTTTTGGATTCTTTGCTGGCTTTTTGAACAACACTCTAAGTAATAATATCTTTAGGACCCACGACGTTTTCTACAGTCAACTGCATATTTAAATGTATTTCTTTTTCCCCCTTGCAGTTCTTACTTGAACTGTTTGTCAAGCTCCACTTAACATTGGGTTACATTCTATGTTTTGTTCTGTCATTTTTCTGTTCCGTTTTTCTATTTAGTGTAATATTTTCTTTCCTTTCTTTCAAATCTCTTGGTTGGTCATTGGTAGTTTTCCAGACTTACAGTTTTAAATATCCGGGGGTCGGTTCCCCGAATTGGACAGAGCGTAGTTAACCTATTGTATAGCTCTGTGCTAAAAAAACGTGAACAAAACCAAACTTTTTTTTTCAAAATGTTCTTGCCATTGCTATTAGGTATTCAACTTTTCCTCCATTCCTATACGACTTTACAGATCTAGGTTTTGTTTTTTTAATTATCAAGCTCGCTTCAGATGCCATACTAATGTGCATTGGAAATTCCACTAGATTAGTTTTTGGACCGTCAGTTTGTTTTGGTTGTTGTTAAGCGCAAAGGGCTATCTATGCTATGTCTTCCACGGTTATCTAAACCCTAATTGTAGCGTCGTAAACCTGCAGACTTACCGCTGAGACCCTGGAGGGCATTTGTTTAGAAAAAATCTAATTGTAATAATTTCCTTTTTGCAAGTTCCACAATCCAATACAATAGTTTATTTAAGTTCTACTTCTAAGTATTAAAAATGTTCCAACTATGCCTACTTTTAATCTCATTTTACGATATACTTCTAAGTTAAGATGGTTTTCTGTTGATTGCTAAGACTATAACTTGTACAGTTATCTATCTGTTAACCTACTTATCTCAGCGCTATTTACGGAGTCCTGTCGTGCACGTTTGTTAATGCGTAGTACAAGTAGCTTGGAACCGTCCATTACTTTGAATCACCGACTACCGGTCAACAGGGACTTACTGCAGTTTTTGTATATGTGTCTTTTAGTTATATATTAATCAGTTTATTTCACTTTATTTAATTAAATATTCATTATTATTATTATGTTTCATTTTCCCACCAAGTTCTCCATGTAAATAAGAGAGAACTGCGCTTTTGATATACAGAGGTAGAGATCAAGACAGTTAATTGATGCAGGGCATTATAACAAGAGGCCAGCTTAGCATCAACAAATAATTGCACAAACAAAGCACATTAATACACGTTAACTATTTTATTCTAAAAAGAACTTGAAATTAATTAGACTATTTAAAACAAACTACTAAGAATATTATATTTCTAATTACAGTGATTACGAACAAAAATGATAAAGTTTTAAGTAAGTAAAGCAGACGCTTCTTAGCCCGGCATGGCTGGGTGGTTAGGGCGCTCGACTCGCAATTGGCGGGTCGCGGGTTCGAATCCCCGTCACACCAAACATGCTCGCTCTTTCAGCCTTGGGTGCGTTATAATGTGACGGTC
>NW_013672574.1:45381-46724 GCF_000517525.1 Limulus polyphemus
CACACACACACACACACACACACATATATATATATATATACAGTAATGTATCTTATTGGATAGACGTGTAACATGTATATTCCATAATGCCCCTTATTGGCTAGACATAAAAACAATAACGTCCCTTATTGTCAAGACGTGTAACATATATATACAGTAATGTCCCTTATTGTCTAGACGTGTGACACACACACACACACACATATATATATATATATACAGTAATGTCTCTTATTGGATAGACGTGTAACATGTATATTCCATAATGTCCCTTATTGGCTAGACATAAAAACAATAACGTCCCTTATTGTCAAGACGTGTAACATATATATACAGTAATGTCCCTTATTGTCTAGACGTGTGACACACACACACACACACACACACACATATATATATATATATACAGTAATGTCCCTTATTGTCTAGACGTGTGACACACACACACACACACATATATATATATATATACAGTAATGTCTCTTATTGGATAGACGTGTAACACACACACACATATATATATATAAATATATATATACAGTAATGTCTCTTATTGACTAGACTTGTAACACATACATATACTAATGTATCTTACTGGTTAGACCTGTAACACATATATACAATGATAAACCAAGAGATATGTATATATTAAAATAGCAAAATATTTTTCAAATTTGTAAATACAAACAATTGGCCGAAGGAGAATACAACTACCTTACATGCAATATCATACGCATAGAAGGTTCAATATTTTTGCTAATATTTATAATTAAAATTTATTTTCAATATTTACACTGTTTGAAAGAAAATAAACCAAATTTTGAATTTTAAAAATTTGCTAAATTGATAATAAATTTTAAATTACTAAATAAAAATTACATAGTGATTGCAAATATTCCGCGGCACACCTGAAACTTTTCAGTTGCACACCTGAGACTTTTCCGCAACACAACAGTGCGCCGTTGTTGGGAAGCACCGATTCAAAGTAGTTGTACAAATACAATCGTTACTGACAAGGGTCACCTGAAGTTGTTGTGCAAATACAATCGTTACTGACAAGGGTCACCTGAAGTAGTTGTACAAGAACAATCGTTACTGACAAGGGTCACCTGAAGTAGTTGTACAAGAACAATCGTTACTGACAAGGGTCACCTGAAGTAGTTGTGCAAATACAATCGTTACAGACAAGAGTCAACTGAAGTAGTTGTACAAGAACAATCGTTACTGACAAGGGTCACCTGAAGTAGTTGTGCAAATACAATCGTTACAGACAAGGGTCACCTGAAGTAGTTGTACAAGTAAACAGTTCTAATTGTGATGGTTTTGAAGAGACTTTGACTCAG
>NW_013672575.1:0-4352 GCF_000517525.1 Limulus polyphemus
GTTGTTTCTTATGATAACATTATCTTGGTGTGGTACTGTTTCATACGATAACGTTGTTTCTTATGATAACATTATCTTGGTGTGGTAAAGTTTCATAAGATAACATTATATTGATGTGGTACTGTTTTATAAGATAACATTACCTTGGTGTGGTACTGTTTCACTATATTGGTGTGGTACTGTTTCATAAGATAACATTATATTGGTGTGGTACTGTTTCTTATGATAACATTATCTTGGTGGGGTACTGTTTCATACGATAAAGTTGTTTCTTATGATAACATTATCTTGGTGTGGTAAAGTTTCATAAGATAGCATTACCTTGGTGTGGTACTATTTTATAAGATAACATTACCGTGATGTGATATTGTTTCATAAGATAACATTATATTGATGTGGTACTGTTTTATAAGATAAAATACCTTGGTGTGGTACTGTTTCATAAGATAACATTATTTGAGGTGTGGTAATATTTTATAAGATAACATTAGTTGAAGTGTGGTAATGTTTCGGAAGATAACATTATCTTGGTGTGGTACTGTTTCATATTATAACATTATATTGGTGTGGTACTGTTTCATAAGATAACATTGTATTGGTGTGGTACTGTTTATAAGATAACATTATTTGATTATTGCCGAAACTAGTCGGCTGTAAATAATAATAAATATTTTACTTTTCATCGTGCCAAAAAACGTCGGTTGTTGTGTTTTTCACTGATAATAAAGCTCAGTACTTGTGGACTGGAAGTAACTGAGAAGGATCATACTTTTATATTTGTTTGAAGGTGAACACCATTCTCATTGTACCTAGGTGAACGCGTAGCAGTAACCGATGATGCGCGAAGAACCCTCCCCCTTATTATATGTAATTTCTCACTTAACTTATGAGGTACTGAGACACGAGAAAATTGACTCTTCATATACAATTAAAATAACTGAAGTGTATTAGTGTCGAGTGGAATAATAAGTATTGATAATGAATTGCACATAATGACCAAACGTGATGGTGGAATCTCACAGGATGAAATTAGAAGGATAAAACAACTTAGCTTCAACAGGCGGTGGCCATGTTATTTTAATTGAACTTGCACACCAGGACCCCGGGACCACCTGCTGACGATGTCTTCAGACAGCACACCAGATGGAGCTGCTAACAAATTATTTCGCATTGTACAAAGGAAGTTGTTGGTTCCTTCCACATACATCTCAATAGGACACCCACCACTAGGTTTTTTTTGTTAATCTATCAAAACAATGACGTGTTTTTTTTTCTGGTAACTTAACGAGACAATGACATCCGTACATAGGATAGACACAGAATTGAAATTATTTAGTTGTGCAGAACACCAATTATGAACAGACCATATGACATTATTTGATTGATAATTCCATTAATCATTTTGTTGAATGAAACTCTTAAATGGGATTTTTTGGTTTTTGTTTTTTGTTTAACAACAGCTTCTAACGAGTAGGACGTCAATGGAATATCATTCCTGGATAATTCTGGAGATAGGCGATAAAGAAACAAGTTCAAATAAACTGAAACAATGCTATATTCCCACAGAGTGGGCTCACCAAGTCACGGTCGGTCGGGAGGTGGACACCATCACAACATGACTCCTAAAGAACAAATACGCCATACGACGTTACCACAGACAAGTTATACACACGCTTACCAGTAAAGCAGTTAGGACTGTTAGGTTGTAAGTACACGAGAAAACTTACCCATCAAAACTGAAAGTACACTTGATTAATGATAGCTCAGTTGATAAAACAGGATAATATTGTGTTCTAAGATAGCAGGTAAAACAGGATAATATTGTGTTCTAAGATAGCAAGTAAAACAGGATAATATTGTGTTCTAAGGTAGCAAGTAAAACAGAATAATATTGTGTTCTAAAGTAGCAAGTAAAACAGGATAATATTGTGTTCTAAAGTAACATGCAAAATAATATAATATTGTGTTCTGAGGTAGCAAGTAAAACAGGATAATATTGTATTCTAAGATAGCAAGTAAAACAGGATAATATTGTATTCTAAGATAGCAAGTAAAACAGGATAATATTGTGTTCTAAGGTAGCAAGTAAAACAGGATAATATTGTGTTCTAAAGTAACAGGCAAAATAATATAATATTGTGTTCTGAGGTAGCAAGTAAAACAGGATAATATTGTATTTTAAGATAGCAAGTAAAACAGGATAATATTGTATTCTAAGATCCAACACAGTCATCTGGCAGTAGTTTTTCGGCTTCTACCAGTAGACTTTCCTGGAACAACGTTTTCTATAGTCCAATGACGTTTCAGGATTCTGGGTATAGTAGATTGGGAAGAACCCTACTATTCTGGCAATGTCCGTTTGCTTCATACCATTTCTGGACAGTCGAACAATTTGATGCCCTATAACTTCCGGCACGTGACCAAGCATGACTATACACCAAGTACATAGAAACTGACTGAACAAAGTGTTGATCTGTTACGAAAAGGTTATAGCAAAATCACACCGTTTTATACAAAACTGGTGTGTATGTGTGTTTTGACGAACAAATTCTCAAAACAACTTATACAGACCAGAATAACAACTCGTACATGTTTGTCCGATCATACGCTACTTTCTCTGTTACCTCTCTGGTATTTACTCAATAACTACTTCATGCATGCAGACAATAACATTAATATGTAACGGTATGTAAACGTTTTGGCCAAGACTGTACACTTGGGGTATTGTACTATTCGGTTTTGTACTATTTGGAAGGTGAATTGTTATCAGATATACAACAAGTCACATTAATAGGACGTGTAGACAGACATACAGCTGTACAGATAGGAGTTGGTGACACCGATGTGAACACTTACACACAATCTGAGGAACATCTGACCTGAAAGCAGTTCAGAGAGCTTGATTTAAATGAATTAATGTCATAAAAATTATATTATTGAATCAATTAACTTTATTAAACTTTCCTAGTTATCTAATGAAAATGTCTGAAACTAGAAACATTACAGTTTCCGAAACAGTACCACACCAAGATAAGGTTATCTTCCGAAACAGTACCACACCAAGGTAACGTTATCTTCCGAAACAGTACCACACCAAGATAAGGTTATCTTCCGAAACAGTACCACACCAAGATAATGTTATCTTCCGAAACAGTACCACACCAAGATAATGTTCTTTTCGAAACAGTATCACACCAAGATAAGGTTATCTTCCGAAACAGTACCACACCAAGATAAGGTTATCTTCCGAAACAGTACAACACCAAGGTAATGTTATCTTCCGAAACAGTACCACACCAAGATAATGTTATCTTCCGAAACAGTACCACACCAAGATAATGTTATCTTCCGAAACAGTACCACACCAAGATAATGTTATCTTCCGAAACAGTACCACACCAAGATAATGTTCTTTCCGAAACAGTATCACACCAAGATAAGGTTATCTTCCGAAACAGTACCACACCAAGATAATGTTATCTTCCGAAACATTACCACACCTTACATCATCAGGGCTAATATCAACTAAGATATTTAGATAGATTTAGCAAGCGTGTGAGTCGTATTTACTATTGCCGAAACTAGTCGGCTGGCCCTGATGATGGTAATAACTATTGCCGAAACTAGTCGGCTGTAAATACGACTCACACGCTTGTTAAATATATCTAAATATCTTAGTTGATATTATTACATCATCAGGGCTAATATCAACTAAGATATTTAGATAGATTTAGCAAGCGTGTGAGTCGTATTTAGTAAGCGTATGAATCGTATTTAGTAAACGTGTGAGTCGTATTTAGTAAGCGTATGAGTCGTATTTAGTAAGCGTGTGAGTCGTATTTAGTAAGCGTGTGAGTCGTATTTCACTGTGTTTTTAACGAATTAAACAAGGCAGAAACTTTAAGCAGTGAAGTTCAAAATCAATACACAAGTAGAGCTACAAAATAAGTTTTAACAGTTTAGCGCAGAGATCGAACCTGGAATGGTAGCGTTAAAAGTTCTCAAACTTATGGCTGAGCTACTGGGGGTGGGAAAAAAACGAGAATTTGTAGTAAGTTTGTTTTATAGCAAAGTTACACGATGAGCCATCTGTGCTGTGACTATCGTAGAGCTCGTACCTTGAATTTTACATTTTGTCGGTGTAATGTCTGATGTTTACCTCTGAGTCACCGTGAGATTATCGTTAGAGGGAGATCAAAATATAAATATTGTACAGGGAAGGTTTCGGTCCTTCTGAGTAATATAAAAAATATTGTACAGGGAAGGTTTCGGTCCTTCTGAGTAATATAAAAAATATTGTACAGGGAAGGTTTCGGTCCTTCTGAGTAATATAAAAATATTGTTCAGGGAAG
>NW_013672575.1:5039-6848 GCF_000517525.1 Limulus polyphemus
CCAATATAATGAAACTTTACCACACCAAGATAATGTTGTCTTATGAAACTTTACCACACCAAGATAATGTTATCATAAGAAACAAAACCACACCAATATAATGAAACTTTACCACACCAAGATAATGTTGTCTTATGAAACTTTACCACACCAAGATAATGTTATCATAAGAAACAGTACCACTCCGAGATAATGTCATATTCCAAAAATGTCTAATACATATCAGTAATATTAAAGTGTAACGAACGAACATATGAAATAAGGAGTCTCATAGGAAACATTGTAGATCCGAATGAGGTGAAACGGACAGATACGTTAGTAAAGTGGTGTTAAAAATAGCGTATTAAAAACGAAACGTTTCTCTGTACAACTTTTGCATTTGTCCACTTGTTAGAACTTAGAAGAACTAGTACCCTCGCACCAAGGAGCACGTGGCGACCAGGGTCACTAAGCTACCAAAGCATGAATTCAATAAAACAGGACCTGACACGTTGGTTACGGGTGCCAATGTAGTTACACGTTACACCATAAAATACACGATACAGCTAATCACAGGCTGGATTTTAAACTCATTCAACCGACGTAACAAAGCATGGTTGATTGACATTATGTTTCGTCCGGCTGCGTTTTTTTTTCGTTATCTTCCTGTTCATAATGACTGTCCTACCATCTCGCAGGCTACAAAGAACGATTGAACTTCGCGCAGGTAAAGCCTGTAGTTAAATCAGGACTTTTATCAAACGTGAAGCAATCATAATCTTATATTTTATTTTCTACTTCACGTACACCTTTGTGTATGTTTATGTGGGTTTTATTCGATGTTATCGGTGTCGACCTCAAAATAGGAAACCATATGTTAGAGTTTCTTAGGGGGAAAATATAGGATTTTGAAACCTGAGGAGTGCCCAACTTTTGTATCAGAACATAACCTTAATGATATATAAGTATAGCTGTAATGATACATTTAATTCTTACTAATAGGTTAAGTGATAAAATGATTTTATAATTACTGTTTTAATGATGATGATAATAAGGCTCATTATTGGCATATAAGAATTATTGCTTATTTCAGAGCTTCCCAAACAGAGTAACAAAGTATCTTTAGTTGTCTGTTCTTTTTTGTTTTGTTTTTCTGCTTTTAAAAAAGGGGAATTTTGACACTGTGCTTTCCTGTATTCGCCTTTGTATTGCATTCCCGGAGGTTGTAGCTGATACCCTGGAATATTTTGTTTTCCATTGAGTTTAGGCCTTAGAAGTAACAATTAGAGTTTTTTAAGATATTATTTTAAACACGTTAATAAAATATTAGAAAGACAAAACAAAAACGGTAGACGTGTAAATTACCCAAGTTAGAAGGTGCTAATAATGTGCTTATTAGTTCCAATGTGGTTTCTACGCTTTACACAAAAACTCTCAACAATTACCTTGATAAAAAAAAAGAACAAGATTAAACATCTGACTGCCGTTTCAGTTTCATTTTATTCATTTCTTTTGTTAGTTAATGTGAATTTAAGACTCACTTAAAACGATACAAGAAACAATGCATTCTAGTTGTTATGAGTATGAATGATATTTATAATTATGTTATATTCATTACTGGGTTAATGTTTTAGTTTTCACCAGAAGTTAAGGACAATTAACTGATCAAGTGTCTGAAATTATTAAGTACTTTTTACGATTTGCTCTAAAGGAATTAATTCACAAATCATTCAAGAGGAGTTACATTCAGAGGCTTGGTTTGTTTTGGAATTTCGCACAAAGCTACACGAGGGCTATCTGCGCTAGCCGTTCCTAATTTAGCAGTGTAAG
>NW_013672575.1:6939-10015 GCF_000517525.1 Limulus polyphemus
ATGCGGATTCGAACCCGCGACCTTCAGATTGTGAGTCGAGCGCCTTATCCACCTGGCCATGCCGGGCTCCTTTGTAACGATCACAAAATACAATTAGTTCCGGTAAAGAAACGACCACCGATAAAAAAAAATAGTGAAACATCGTTTCGTAAAAAATAAATAAATAAAATAACACCAATAAAAAGAAACTATGAACTGCATGACTTGAGTAAGATGTCATGGCAACCTTGGTGCACGGAACTGTATTTAAATGGTTATTATTTGTTTTTATGATTTCAGAGATCAAATTATATGGGCAATAATAATGGAACAGGAACAAATATGGTTTAATAAAATGTGTCTTTCATGTTTAACAAAAATGGAACACACGTACACAATGTTCTAAAGAAAACGCGAAATATGATAAACTGGATATCCAAGTATATTCACAAAATATATGTTGTTAAGCGCAATAGTTATACGGGCTGTGTCCATCGCAGGAATCATACCTCGAATTTTAGCATCATAAGTTCTCGTGCTGAGCCACCTGGGATCATTTATATAAAACGAGAACGTGCTCTTGCATATCAGCGAGACAAGGTTTCGTGCAGTGTAATTAATTTAGCCCTGCGAATACCGGTGAGTCAGGGGAGGTCAGCAAGCCAGGCTTTAGCAGGTAGGCGACTACGTATCTTAGGCGGCCAAATCAATAAATGTTTTTTTTTTTTTTCATATAATAAGTTTGTTTTCAATTGAATCGATGATATTGCTTTTTATTTCATTTTTTGCCTTAATGACCTGGACAGTGGACAGAGACACAGACACGCTAAGGTAACATATATAAGAAAAGTACATTGAAATCACAAGAGTTTGTTTTGAATTTCGCGCAAAGCTACACGAGGGCTATCTGCGCTAGCCGTCCCTAATTTAGCAGTGTAAGACTAGAGGGAAGGCAGCTAGTCATCACCACTCACCGCCAACTCTTGGGCTACTCTTTTACCAACGAATAGTGGGATTGACCGTCACATTATAACACTTCCACGGCTGAAAGGGCGAGCATGTTTGGTGTGACGGGGATTCGAACCCGCGACCCACAGATTGCGAGTCGAGTGCCCTAACCACCTGGCCATGCTGGGCCTAATCACAAGAGAAGTAAAGATTGAGGTAAGACACAGATAGGCTCGATAAAGCTTACTAAAAGTTACAACTCTTGTTCTTATAATGGCGGTGAGGTTCTGAAGGATACAGGATTTTAAAATCTGGCAAAATACTGAAGCCGGATCTGGAGGTCAGTAATACGTTTTTTTCTCTACGACTGTAAGACCGACGACTAACCGTTCAAATGAGGTCCGGCAAACTGGTTCTAACACCAGGCTATGGATGTACGTTTTGCTCAAGACTGTGTAATGCAGTATAATACCTGTAAAATTAATATTTGTTAATTCCCGTTTCGACGGTGTGGGAAAGCAAGGTCTTAAATAGCTGATTAGATCAGATTCTTTACTTTAGTCCTCATTCGATTGTACAACAACGAACATTCGCAAAAAGCTGGTTAGAGTTCATACTTCGTTAGTCCTCACTTCGACCGTATAACAGCAAAGATTCGCAAAGAAAAAAAGGTGGTTAGAGTTCATACTTCGTTAGTCCTCACTTCGACCGTATAACAGCAAAGATTCGCAAAGAAAAGCTGGTTAGAGTTCATACTTCGTTAGTCCTCACTTCGACCGTATAACAGCAAAGATTCGCAAAAAAAAGGTGGTTAGAATTTATACTTCGTTAGTCTTCATTTCGACCGTATAATAATGATAATTCGCAAAAAAAAGCTGGTTAGAGTTCATACTTCGTTAGTCCTCACTTCGACCGTATAACAGCAAAGATTCGCAAAAAAAACAACAACTATAGATTTCATAATTTCATAATTCTTCAGCCTTTACATTGAAGATACAACATTGCACGCTTGTATATAGCTGATTAGTCACGGATCATATCGACGTTGTAACATTGCGAGTTCACTTCACTTCAACAGTATAACAATGCACGTGCAACAATGAGTTAAGAGTAAAATAATGTGATGGCTTTTAAACTAGCGAACTTAATAAAAAAAATATATTTACTGGAAGCGTGAAAATAATCAACATCACAAATGTGAATTTTTTTTAATTTAAATTCTTTTAATTAAAAAAAAAGGGAGACAAAAATACACAAATATACTGAAAGTTAACCAACAATAACAACAAAATTTGGCAAGATTTCTTACGGAAGCCATAAAAAAATAACAATCCGTAAAGAGAGAGAGAGAGAGAGAAAAGCCATAAAAAAAGGCAACACTATCATAAAAAATAAAGGCAAATTATAATTTGAAAATAAAAGTTTTAGTGAAGTATGTGTGCGTTTTTTGTTTTGCTTACCATTTCCGAACGCTGAGTTAACTTAATGGAACGCTACAAACTTCGTTATATTCACTCACTTATTCAATTCTGTTTTGTTGTTGAGAACTAAAGCGAAATACCATTCGTCAGCCGTGCGTGTTACTTCCGTTCATAAAATACACGTGAAACTGACACTCATAATGTGTTACCTGCCCCTATGTACAACCTTCGTAAAACATTTTGTTAGTAGAAAAAAAATAAAACAATGTATTCCTATGCACGCTTGGTTTCCTACGTTTAATTTAACAATGGAGAACATTGGTCCACATATCAATTTTGTATCTATACTGAAATAATTAGTACGAGGAGAATGAAATCAGATTTCAACAAAGATGATAACGGTTGCATTGCGTTACGGTGTTCACCTGTGAAAAAAATAAAGAAATTAAACCACTTGAACATAATGCTAGCGTATCACAAGTTAGTTTTATCAGATAACGTGGACAGGAAAGACCAGTCAGTAATCGTGATGATAAATTCCAAAATCAACCTCACGAGGGACTCTCAAAAACTTTCAATCTTAATTAACTGTATAACTAAAACACATCAGTCTTTCACTAAATTTCATAACGTTAATAAAAACATGTGCATTCTGCGTGTCGCGTGCTTATATGTACATAAGTTCTGGCTAAATAAATTATCAACTTGTGAGTAAAAACCTTTTTTTC
>NW_013672575.1:10803-18255 GCF_000517525.1 Limulus polyphemus
CATCCAGAGTGTTACTTTTAACATTTTCAGGTATTACATTTTCACCATCCAGAGTGTTACTTTTAACATTTTCAGGTATTACATTTTCACCATCCAGAGTGTTACTTTTAACATTTTCAGGTATTACATTTTCACCATCCAGAGTGTTACTTTTAACATTTTCAGATATTACCTTTTCACCATCCAAAGTGTTACTTTTAACATTTTCAGGTATTACTTTTTCACCATCCAGAGTGTTACTTTTAACATTTTCAGATATTACCTTTTCACCATCCAGAGTGTTACTTTTAACATTTTCAGGTATTACTTTTCACCACCCAGAGTGTTACTTTTAACATTTTCAGGTATTACCTTTCTACCATCCAGAGTGTTACTTTTAACATTTTCAGGTATTACCTTTCTAATATCCGATGCATTACTTCTCACCACAGTACTTTTAGTTATCCGTGACACTTTTACATATTCTGGAGTATTACTTTTTAACACATAACGAGAACAAATGTATTATCAAGAACAACCAGCCCCCCCAAAAAACACACACTTTAAAACAACTACAGGAATATTAGTGAATCCCACATACTTTTGTCAAACAGCAGCACACCTTACGAGTCAATATGGTAATTAAATTTTCATCATCATATGAGGTCTTTGTTTCACTCACTTTCATCATCATATGAGGTCTTTGTTTCACTCACTTTCATCATCATATGAGGTCCTTTTTCACTCACTTTCATCATCATATGAGGTCTTTGTTCCACTCACTTTCATCGTCATATGAGGTCTTTGTTCCACTCACTTTCATCATCGTATGAGGTCTTTGTTTCACTCATTTTCATCATCATATGAGGTCCTTTTTCACTCACTTTCATCGTCATATGAGGTCCTTTTTTACTCACTTTCATCATCGTATGAGGTCTTTGTTTCACTCACTTTCATCATCATAAAAACAAGACTTATGTACAGATATCCATACAAACTGATCCTGAGCTAATTATTTACCACCTAGTGGAACAAATACCTCATACGATGAAGGAAGTGAGTGGAATAAATACCTTATATGATGATGAAAGTGAGTGGAATAAATACCTCATACGATGATGAAAGTGAGTGGAACAAATACCTTATATGATGATGAAAGTGAGTGGAATAAATACCTTATATGATGATGAAAGTGAGTGGAATAAATACATTATATGATGATGAAAGTGAGTAGAACAAATACCTCATACGATGATGAAAGTGAGTGGAACAAATACCTCATATGATGATAAAAGTGAGTGGAACAAATACCTCATATGATGATGAAAGTGAGTGAAACAAAGACCTCATATGATGATGTGCTTTAACAGAGGACTCAGGTTATTTGGGTGTAATTGTTTGTTAGACAACGGAAGTTAAGAAAATTACTCACAAATCAACATTAACATGTGTTTTATTTCAATAGTTTGTTTTGTTTTCTCTTCCATTGGTTGATCACCTAGATCGGTCATTTTGAAGACTTCATGGTCACAATAAGCACATTAAAGATGGCGGGCTTCAATGTCTGATAGCTTTTCAGTATTGTTTGCGTTACAGTTGCGCACCACCGTGATGTTTGATAAATCCTGCCTTACAGCTGTTTGAAATGTCCACACGTTCTAAGAACATTCTGTAACAAAAATATAAATGAAACAGTCATTGAAACATAAGCATGACTTGGAAAAATCACACTATGGGAGGAATTTAGAAATATCGTGATGTCCAACTATTGGATCACTCTGTATTACTTGAATTGCACGTGTTTTTGGAATAGTAAAGTTGTAGGTTATACGTTCTATAAAGAAGGTCCAGTTCGGAATGACGGGCTACAGACAACACGTATCATTTTGAATGAAATTCATTTTAGATCTTGAAAAGAATTATTCTGTATGCGACAATCTGAAAAAGATGTTTTAAAATTAAAAACAGATCTTCATCAGGTCCAACTCAACGATTTGTTTGTTCAGAAGATCTTCATGAGGTCCAAATCAACGATTTGTTGGTTCACCAGATAGAGCTTCATCAGGTCCAACTTGACGACTTGTTTGTTCAAGAAGATCTGCTGAACAAACAAATCGTCAAGTTGGACCTGGTGAAGATCTGCTGAACAAACAAATCGTCGAGTTGTTTTTGGACCTGATGAAGATCTGATCAGGTCCAACTTGACGATTTGTTTGTTCAGCAGATCTTCATCAGGTCCAACTTGACGATCTGTTTGTTCAGCAGATCTTCATCAGGTCCAACTTGACGATCTGTTTGTTCAGCAGATCTTCATCAGTTCCAACTCGACAATTTGTTTCTTCGTTTTGTATATTCGCACAAATCTACTCAAGTACTAGTTATTGTTTGTGTGGGTGGGTGGGAGAGGGAGTCTACGAGGTGCGAACAAACCTATTTTTGGACTCCAAATGAACGTAAATATCACCAGCCGGATAACACTTGCAGGATAACACTCAAGTCAACAATCCTTAACACAACTCATCCAAATGTACTTAACGGCCAGTTTCTTTGTACAGCGTGAATGGCCAAGTACCATACCATTTTCACACCGTACTGAACAGACAAACGCCATACTGTAAAATCATGCACAACTAAATATCCAGAAGACGGTGACTGTTCACACTTACACATTCCTAACCAGTTTACGATACGGTGCTTAAACTGGATTCATGTAGCAGGATATCTACCTTATATAATACGTTGTAAAATGATTATTAGAAAGGAATTTACAAACGTATAATAAGGATTTACACACAAGGTACCACTGGTATCAATATATGTTTAATACTTGCACGAATATTTCTTTCAACATAACTTGTTCGTAACACATTCGTTCGTCGTCAACAGAAACGGCAGTAATTCAAAATATCGTTTCGAAATTCCCAAACGAACAGGATCTTAACAAAATCTTGTATTTTAGATTAAAAGTCTTTTGATTTAAATTATCGGCTTACTGTGATCACAAACAGTAATCTAACTCTTGTGTGTTTTGTTATAGTTAGAGCATCAACAATAAGTTTACGTACTTAACAACGCTAAAATTTGAGGCTCGATTCCCCGTGGTGGCCAGAGCACAAGTAGTCAATTATGTAGCCTTGTTCTTAAACAAACAAATATTGAAGTGTTTATTATATTTGTTTAGTTGAATGCATTACTTAACGTTCAGAAACCACTTTATCCTTCTGACAGCAGTACAACAACTCGGCTTAAGTCCTTATGGAGCAACCTGTTTGGCTTTTAATTAGAGCTTAATATTGTTTTGTTTTGACGGCAGACTTTTCTGTTATCCATTTATACAATAAATGGTTGGTCACTGATAAAAGTTTGTTTTGTTTTATTGAAGTTCATGCGAGAGATATGCCCGCTAGCCGCCCCTAACATTGAAGTGATAGACTAGAAGGGAGGCAACTAATCAACATCAGCCACCGCCAACTTTTAGGCTACTTTTTTCAAAAGAAAGACCACCCATGCTAGGGAATCTACCGCCACTTTTATAGCGAAAGAATAGGTAAAAGTGCGGGGAATATTTTGCGGTATCGCAAAGATTCGATCCCGGGACGCCAGCTTCGAAATCCAGCGCTCTACCACAGGGACAACCCGTCGAGTCAGTTGGATTAGACAAACAAAACATTATTATTGTTTAAGTCTCTCTCTCTCTCTTTTTTTTTTTTTTAGCTGACATCACCTTTACCTAACTCCGTCCGTGTATTTCTAATATTTCTATATGTAAGCTTTTGTACTAATGATAAACTGTCCGATTTTATTTTATTTGTAACAATTTTCTATTTATATTAGATATTTCCACCTAGGCAGTGCTATATGCAACAAAGGGCTAAATGGACTTATCATAGACCTCAAGGTTCGGGCAATTGGGTCAAAATGGACCCAAATGATAACTCTAGAATTAAATGTCTCCATTACTCGAAACCTTTCTACCCCCCCCCCCTCATTCAGTTTAACACTAAGTAAAACGGAAGCAAATATTGATAGAGCTACAGACGAAATAGGGTAGGGCATGGCGGGGCTAGCATTCTGAACTTTGAAGCCAGGGGCTCATTGTTCGCATCCGGTTAGTGCAAGTTCGCGCTCCGCACTTTGGGTCCGAGGGTTTACGTTATTAGAGAGACGTCAAGTACAATTATTCTATTACAGTAGCCTTCTGTCCTGAAAGGTAAGTGCACTTAGTTCTTGGTTAATTTTGCGCGAATAACGGAAACAGAACACAGATCGAAGAAGGCAGAAGAACGTGTCTTTCAGAGCCTATTTCTTACAGCACATAATTAGTCTTGCCACGCCCATTTTTATATCAAACACTCTTATTATATCTTCCAACTTAAAGTCTCTGATTTTCATAAAAGAACAAATTTAGTGGCTCAGCGGTAAGTCTCAAATCTTACAACGTTAAAAAAGCGGGTTTCGATATACCCTTGGTAGGCACAGTACAGATAGCCTATTGTGTAGCTTTGTGCTAAACTATAAACAAACAAACTGACAGGCTAGAGGGAAATCTCTTTACTAATCGTTGTCTGACGGAATAGTACAATATTGTTACGTCTCCGTGTGTTAATAAATTTTCCGTAACTTCGTTCCGACGAAACTTAAGCGACACAAGTTCTTTACTTAATAAAACTGGTTTATTCTTTCCGAATATAACTTAACCGATACACTCAACAATCGCGCTAAACAAACGCTATAGCAACGAACGTCAATAATACTCCGACCGCAGTTCAATTCCTCACTATCTACACACACTTTACAATCTTTCCCGCGTCACGTTTTCCCCTCTTATATATATATACCAGCCTAACCTACTAGTAAATACTAGAGCATTCGCCAAAGTACATGATAATTCTAGAAACGTTGCGTCACGTGGTCATGTGACTCGCTGACGCAACAATATGTTCGTCATTCTTAGAGCCCATCCATAGTCTCAAAGTACGGAGCGCGTCTTAACTGCAACGGGATACGAATCAGATTTATAGTCAAGACCACGCTAACCAGGCCACACCCGACTCCGAGAGTTATATATTTTTTTACTCTAACTATTAGTGACTTTAAGGTATCAATAAGGTAGTTCCACAAGCTTTACGAAAACTAAACTTGCATATATTACTTCTTCAGCATATAAAACAAACAACTACAAAATAAAACCTAAAGATGACAGATGAAATGTAAAGTCTGTAGAAACCTAAGACTCTTGTGTGGTTTGATTTAATAGTAGGCTAACATATTTTCATAGCTTTGTGGTTACTTTAATGAAGGATTAATGAACTTCAAAGACACCGAATCACTGATTTGTTGCCACCATACGTACACCCTTAGCGGGCCTGTTGTTGTTGGTTGACTGGGCGTGGCTATCACAGTCAGCACGGCATAAATAACCCAAATGTTAGACAAAGAAAACTTTTTGACAGAAGTTACGTGATTTACGTAATTGTAATTTATGTTTAGAAACCGCAGAGTGACGCATTGTACGGGAACAAATGTATTATTAAGAACAATCAGCCCATGACAAAACTTAAAAACAACTACAGGCGTATTAATGATTTACCTACATCTTTATCACACAGCCACTGTAACAGACACCTGAGTAAATCAAGTTGTAAAGCACCTTCATATTGAGTATTGCGAAGAATAATCAAAAGGGGTATAAAAGTTAAGCCTTAGGTAACACAATTACCATCATTAGGGCTAGGCCTAACTGTATTCACAAGAAACATCGTTAACACAATTACTATCATTAGGGCTAGGCCTAACTGTATTCACAAGAAACATCGTTAACACAATTACCATCATTAGGGCTAGGCCTAACTGTATTCACAAGAAACATCGTTAACACAATTACCATCATTAGGGCTAGGCCTAACTGTATTCACAAGAAACATCGTTAACACAATTACCATCATTAGGGCTAGGCCTAACTGTATTCACAAGAAACATCGATAACACAATTACCATCATTAGGGCTAGGCCTAACTGTATTCACAAGAAACATCGTTTTTGTATTTTGTGTATACTTATCTAAAATTTAAAACGTGTAAAATCTGGAGAGTCTGGGGAGGAATTCCACTCCCTTTTTCTTTCATGGTGGTACAAAATTTCAAACATCCCTGGGGTTATTAACACACTTTTCAACTCTAACATGGCAGCGAAAGTTGACGTTTGGCAATTTGAACAGCTTGAAATATTATCATTGTTTAGGTGCTTCAGCTGTACCGTTTGATATGAATATAGATGACTCTTGAATAACGCTAAAACAACGAGAAAATGGCGGATATAGAAAGTGATGGTCCCTTTTAGTGAACTCATGAAGGCGTTGGTCAATTCCCACTGTCAGTGTTTTGTCATGAGAAATTAAAAGTCAAAATCGTATCGGAGTGTGTCACTTGATGTTTTTATGGTTACAATAGAGCCATCGTTAGTTAATCTTTTTTTCTTAACTAATGGTGGTTACCCCTTAATATCTCCAAACGTAACGAGTGTTCTGCTGGTTGGAGACTGTGCTTGCTCCAGGAAAGAAGTATTGCTTGAAAATTGTTCTTTAGTCGTGTAGACTTTGTTCAATTGGTTTCGTTTCCAGAAGAACGACAGCTTGCTTTAACCTATATACATTTACAGAAAGGATACACACATCGGATTCAGAACGGCGTGATGAGATAATATGATAAACAATGCTTACATCGTAAACAAACAACAGGGAATCCTCAATAGCCGCGGCAGGATTAGAGTAAATTAATCTATAAGACTTTTTTTTTTTCTCTTATTTATTAGCTATATTTTTGTGCATCAGCAATACCAAGCATGGGGCGCGCGTATACCCGATTTGATTTTATTACTCATCAGGATCTCTACCAGCCTGCTCTCAAACTGAAATTCGTTTAGGCAGGATTAGAGTAAATTGATCTATGAGACCTTGGGCGTCGTTAAATAAATCAATCGAAAGGGTTTGGCCTCCTGAATCCAAAACTGTAGTTAAATCTAAAATCGGTCAAGAGATGACGGAGCTATAAGCTAAAGGTTTTTAGTTGAGAAAAACAAACAAAACAAAAACACTCATAGCCATTCTATGAGCCGCTATGCTCCAGCCAAAATGTGTTCTGCCCACCACGGGTATCGAAACCCGGTTTCTAGCGTTGTAAGTCCGCAGACATACCGCCGTGCCACGGGGGGGGGGGGCACTAAAAATGTAGTCGCTAAAATCCTAGAGGAATGACTCAGATGACAATAGCGTTTCCCATGCCTTTTCAGGAGTTAAACGGAATGGGTGTAAAACACTTCGAGATATATCAGTATCTTTAAAAGAGGTGGTATACATTACTGAGGGATATACCGGTATCTTTAAAAGGGGTTGTATACATTACTGAGGGATATACCGGTATCTTTAAAAGGGGTTGTATACATTACTGAGGGATATACCGGTATCTTTAAAAGGGG
>NW_013672575.1:19142-22800 GCF_000517525.1 Limulus polyphemus
AATAAATCCAGTACTTATTTAAGTTGACAATCCCGTGATATAATGTTTTAATCAATAAATCCAGTACTTATTTAAGTTGATAAACCGGTGATATAATGTTTTAATCAATAAATCCAGTACTTATTTAAGTTGACAATCCTGTGATATAATGTTTTAATCAATAAATCCAGTACTTGTTTGTTTTCCTTTACGACCTTAATCCCAACTAGTTTGGAATCAGCCGGTAGTTTTGTAAGCCAATAAATATTTGCACCCGCTGTTTGGTGACGGGGATTCGAACTTATAACCCTTAGACTGTGACTCGTGCGCTCCCTAACCACCAGGTCCAGTACTTATTGTGATTTGGTTTGTTTCGAATTTTGCGCAAAGCTACACGAGGGCTATCTGCGCTAGCCGTCCCTAATTTAGCAGTGAAAGACTAGAAGGAAGGCAGCTATTCCTCACCATTCACCGCCAACTATTAGGCTACTCTTTTATTAACGAATAATGGGATTGACCGTCACATTATAACGGCCCATAGTTGAAAGGGCGAGCATGTTTGGAGAGACGGGGCTTCGAACCCGCGACCTTCAGATTGCGAGTCAAGCACCCTAACCACCTGGCCATACTGGGCCCTACTTATTATGACTAAAGTTATTGGGACATGCGTGGTTTTCGTACCTGTTCACAAACGGTGATTAATTATTTATGCAAATCTCACATAAAGAAAAAGGTTAGGCAATGCGTAAAGATTTATCTATTATTTTAAACTGTAACAGAAAATACTGCATGCTGTTTAATTATATAAAAAAAGGCTTAGTAGAAACGAATGTACAGGGAAACAGCAAAACTAATATCAAGAACTTAATAGCTAAGTTCAGATATGTTCTTGAATATAATGGGTTGTTTTGATTTTGAATCAACTTGTCTTTGATGTCTTTGTTATAAGATGACAAATGGACCGTTAAAAAGCAGACGATAATTTTGAAATGAATGAATGGAAGTTTAATATTTTTCACAAAAATAAATGGCAGCGGGTGACAGTCGAGTTGCTCAACTTACTGAAATTTACATACTGGAAATAACCAAAGACTCGAGTTGTGACCAGTTTCTTATTGGTAAAGGACGTTGACCACTAAGCTAAAATCCATAGCGAATAGCAAATAAACTCATATTAGTTGGAAAGATTTTTAGATAACTTTCGAATGAATGTTAAAGAAACAAAAATTAGACGAGAAAATAAAGAGATTTTTGCTAATGATGAGATTAATATTGTATTCGAGTTTAGACTGGTTTGTAATTAAGCACAAAGCTACACGATGGGCTATCAGTGCTCTGCTCACCACGGGTATCGAAACCCGGTTTCTAGCGTCGTAAGTCCGCACGCATGGCATTGTGCCACTGGGAGGGGGGGGGGGTGAATATTTTATGCGAATTCAGACAAGAAAACGTGCAGGGTTACTTGAAACATTCAGAGGTTTTAGTTCTAGAAATACCGATAGGGTTCGCTTGGATTTTTTAAACACATTTTAATCATTTTATGCAATAATATACAGTGAGTGGTCACAAGTAAATAGTGGGAAAAAATCGGTTTCCCATGTTAACAGGTAGGTATTTTTTTGGATTATCGTGACCTCGCTGTAACCTTGACCTTTGACCTTGAACGTCTAAAAACTAATCACTTCTAAGTTTTATCGTATACCAATTTTTGTCCAAATCTATTCAGTCGTTTTCGAAAAATCTTGCTGACAAACTAACACACACACACACACACGGGTAAAAACATAACTTTCGTCACCTTTGACCTTGAACGTCTAAAAACTAATCACTTCTAAGTTTTATCGTATACCAATTTTTGTCCAAATCTATTTAGTCGTTTTCGAAAAATCTTGCTGACAAACTAACACACACACACGGGTAAAAACATAACTTTCGTCACCTTTGATGGCGGAGTTGAATATCAATATCAGAGAAGGTACTTAACTAGCGAAGCAAAGCATTGTAATCATTATAAGCCTTTGTCTTTTCACACTCGTACTTAGAACTGTACATGAAATTAGATATAGTCATTACTGGGTTAATTTATAATTTTGATGGGGATAGTTGGCTTTGATTTAGAAGTTAATTTTAATTGTTTCTAACACGCTCGTATTTTGTAAGTTATTAATATCATTATGCTCCCCTGTAGTTCAGCTGTAAGTTTACAGACTTATAAAGCTACAATCCTAGCTTCGATTCCTTTTAGAAACTACATGAACTTTACCAGTAAATATTTTTAAAGATTTTTCTTTAGTGGCTTGTTGCACATATCACTTGATCATAATTAATTGCTAAATATTACGTAAATTAAACGCGTTATAATTCATACAGCATTTACATATCCCTTGTACTCTTTACTCGGTGTAAAATTCGAATAATTCCCAGAGATTGGCACTAGCTAATATTCTGACAGCTTATAAAATGCGTTCCACGTTACTCAATAGCTTACTTTGGAGAAACCTTCAGTCAGCACGACGAATACGTCATGTGAAGTAAGCCACATTAGATAGGTACCAATGCATGGTGCATTGGAATAATTGTGTTCATATCGCAGATGTTTGAAGGTACATAATGAATAAAGATCACCTTTTCAGTTTCTTAGTAACTAACTATAAGAGAAAGCCAAGTGTGATCCGTTTGAAGAACGTGGTACAGAATTTTGATGACTTGAAGAGCGAACAGTTGTCTTATTTCAAACAATAAGCGATAAAGATGACAGTTTTTGTTTTAAGTTTCTTAGTAACTAACTATAAGAGAAAGCTAAGTGTTATTCAAAATGCTGTACCACGTTCTTCAAACGGATGACTTGAAGAGCGAACCGTTGTCTTGTTATTTTAAGAAAAATTACTGAAGGAAGTGTGGAACTATTCAGTTTTCTTTTTATTAAACTAAACATTCCCAACTTTCAATTTATTTTAGCCTTCGTTTAACAACAATATTTTTTTTTTCTGTGTAAATGTTTACGTCACCTTTTCTTGAAACTGTAGCATCATAAAAACGTACCAGTTTTGCATCTGTATCATAATTAATTACAAACACATGCTAAGCCGCTGAAAAAGAAAACAACAACGGCATCATATTATTGCTTTTATACTCGAGACTTTTGGGTAGAAATGCTACTATAATCGTCTCTGAAAGTTTGTTTTCTGGGTTCGAGAATATATCTTTTTTTTTTTATTTCAAAAATTGTGAACGTTAAAACATTAGAGCATTCTGTACCGATCGTCGGTCTTTTCGGCGTTACTGTTACTTTATACAGTGAAGTCCGTTAGACAGGCGCTAGGAGAATACTTCTAGAGGTATCCAGATTTTATCTTTAGTCTTAGCAGCCAGTTCGTGAACGACGTATATCATTCCACGGCGGCGACAACAACGCACATTTACGACTTTTATTGATATTTCTATTTATATATTTCCATATAACAGGAAAATCAAATCAAATGAAGAAAAGAAATAACTGTTGAATCAATTTCAAAGAAAAATAAATGACCGAAATCTAGCAATAACACACGCATTAAAAATAACATTTTTTTTTGTAAATAAGGCAGTTTTACATATACACTGAGTGGTCACAAGTAAATAGACACCTAATTTTTCATCATTTAACTGATTTGTGCTAACTAATTTGTGTTCACAGAGC
>NW_013672575.1:23750-36118 GCF_000517525.1 Limulus polyphemus
GAAAAATTTCATTTTTTCTGAAAAGGTGGTGTCTATTTACTTGTGACCACGCTGTGTATGTGTAAAAGATTAAATAAGCTCTCTTGGTGGTTAACTGCAGGATATTATACTTCAATAAAATGTAAAAAATGACAATTTGTTTGCTTTGTTTCGTTTGTTTTAGTGCAAAGCTACACAGTGGGCTATCTGCACTCTGTCCATCGCGGAGAATCGAACCTCGGGTTTTAGCGCTGTAAGTCCGCAAACTGACCGCTGACCCAGGCGGTGACGACCCTTATAGAACTTGGCTGTCCAAGTTCTAATGCATAAAACGAGTTAGCAAAATAACTTTAATGAGGTTTGACCGATTTCACATAATATATTTACTGTTTAGAAAAATGCTTTACAGTTGAGCATACAGGCCTTAATTTGAGGCATAACTGAACACGAGATCAACAGTATGTATATCGAGTGCCAACGTTAGGCCTAGAGGTATGTAGTTATCGCGTTGTTTGATAAACAATTAGTTTAGGTTAAGAGATTTTATAAGTTTTAATGTATACTTGTTCTAAATGAAATTCACAAATGTCAAGTTCTTTTACACCTTAAACAGGTTGTGTATATAAAGGGTTTTGAAGAATGTATTCTTTTTAATATAGACATTCTATCCAACACACTTTCCTACACAGAGGTCAGGGATTGCCTTAGCGATTACATGCCGGACTATGAATCCAAGGTTTGCGATTCGTGTTCCCTTTCTTCAAACATTGCGTTCCGCACTATGGGGCCGTAAGTGCGTAATAAAAATGATGATAAAGTCCCATTATTCGATTAGAGTGATCCAAGATCCAGCGGTGAGTACTGTTGACTGACTGTCTTCCCTCTAGTCTGTCAGTTTAAAATTAAAAACGGCACAGATAGTTAGCCATTGTGTATCTTTGTGAGAATATCGTGTATGTTTGTTTGTTTCAAGTTAAGCACAAAGCTACATCATGGGCTATCTGTGCTCTGCCCACCACGGGTATCGAAACACGGTCTCTAGCGTTGTAAGTCCGCACACATACCATTTATGCGAATTCAGACAAGAAAACGTGCATGGTTATTCGAAACATTCACAGGTTTGGCTTTAGAAATACCGATAGGGTTCGCTTGGATTTTTAAATGCATTTTACTCATCTTATGCAATAATATATTGTCAGTAATAGAGTTCCTAATAATAAGCGCCCCTCCCCCCCCAAAAAAAATATCGCTTATATTGCAATAACTACCACTAACTGCTCTGCTGGGGTCCTCGATGTATTTTGCAAATGAGTGATTGGACCCAAATATTATTACATTGAAACACGTGGGCCCCCAATATATCAATGATCTGTATAACAACAAATAAATAGTGAATTTTTCTTTCTTAAAAGCCGAATAAGAATTTAATTCTGAAATTAGATTCATCATACGGACATCCAGTATTTCTTTTTTTTTTTTTGGCAAACGTGTTTTCATCTGAACCATGTCTAAGATTTACAAAAACTTGCTTTAAAGTATAATTCCCAATTAAAAATCTTTCTCGTGCTTTTTGGTCACGAGAATATTTAGTCGGATGGCTAATTATTTCAAATTTAACTATGTAACATCAAAATGGTTTATTTATTTTTTATTATAATTACATCGCTTTAAAATTATAAATTTTAGGCACTTTAATATATTTTTAGATCATTTTT
Source organism: Limulus polyphemus (assembly GCF_000517525.1). Classification (NCBI taxonomy): domain Eukaryota; kingdom Metazoa; phylum Arthropoda; class Merostomata; order Xiphosura; family Limulidae; genus Limulus; species Limulus polyphemus. The sequence goes on from NW_013672575.1 coordinate 25,445, forward strand.
TTTACAAGACAAAAGCAATTATCGTCACGCTAGAAGCTGGAGTTATACCATAAGTAATGATATTTTTTATCTTTTGATAAATGTTAACGTTAGTCCGGATACACATATGTTTTCGTTTGCTTTAATATCCCCCCACCCCACAACCAAAGCAAAACTGTACACTGTGCTAGAAATAAACAGTCTCTCTTTCTCTCTATTTATATATCCATCCATCTGTCTACCTATCTAAGTCTTTCTGTAGAAATCAAAGATAAAGCGTGGTCTCCATATATATATGCAGGTTTGGGTTTCGTTATTTGCTAAATTATAATTATATCATCCATACACATTCAAAGTACGCCGATAAGAATGAGTGTTATCGAAGTGCGATCGAGGTATAGGTTTTGTTTTTGCTTTTTTACTTATGACTTATTCACCCATTTATCTCATTTGTCTGATCATCGAAATAATTTAATATATATAATTATTTCAAATAATTTCGCAATTGTCACAAATAAGGCTGTAATGCAATAGACTTGTCTTCTCTCACATGTCATTTGGAGATCTGGTGTTTCGAACAATGTAGATACAATTATATTCAAAATGACGTTTTATATTTGATAACGTATAGAAGAAAACGTTGTAACTACATGCCATTCATAACTCAATTATCCCATAGCTTGAAGCTTCTTGTTATATTCCAGTAAACGGCCCAATGATTTGAGGAAGGTCTTGTCAACCTCCCGGGATGTGTGTATATGAACCATTATCTATAATTTTAAGGTTTCACGATGCGTCTCAAGAAAATTATGACTGCTTTGTTATTTAAAGTGGGCCCATTTAGTGTTTAATTATGTACCGACTACAAGCTGAAGGAGAACAAAAGAAGAAAGCTATTTAATTTCTGTCAGTCGAGCCTTTCTGTCGTTTATCATGCAGTATTCAAACCTACTCGTTTATATACAGAACCAAGTAAAAAGAAGACCCGAGAACAGTCTCTAAAAAAAACTGTAAAAGGACTTGTAAGCCAATATAGTTTATATGCAAATAAAAAGAAACAAAATAACGGAAGGCAAAACTGTAAAAAAACTTGTAAGCTAATATAGTTTATATGCAAATAAAAAGAAACAAAATAACGGAAGGCAAAACTGTAAAAAACTTGTAAGCTAATATAGTTTATATGCAAATAAAAAGAAACAAAATAACGGAAGGCTTCTTAGATTCTGGAGATCGTGTTTTGTGTTTCCAAAACTTGTAAATTAATATTAACAAAATCACCTAGCTTCGTTCTAAGCTAAAATCAAATATTTGAGTATGAAGTTTGAAATTTGAAGAAAGTACAACAGTGTCTTTAATGTTGAAATCAACCCACGAAGTCTGAGGACTTATAACGCTGAAAATTGAGTTTCGATACCCGAGATGGACAGTGCACTGATGTCCCCATTGTATAACTTTGTGCTTAATACCACAAACAAGCAGGTTTATACGCAGAATATATATATATTGTTGCGCACATAGGCAAACAAGTTCTCTTCGGGTCATTTATCTCTAATTTTACACCAGAAGTTGCTCTCCGAGTTGTTTTCAAGTACAAACTTTTAGCTCATACAATGGCTCCGAATTGTCTTCAAGTACAAACTTTTAGCTCATAGAATGGCTCCTTTCGATTGATGTACTTAACCACGTCCAAGGTCTCATAGATCAATTTACTCTAATCTTGCCTAAAAGAATTTCAATTTGAGGGTAGGAGGGTAGGGTACTCTGGAGAGTAATAAAATCGAATGGAGCACACGTGTGCCCAACGCTTGGTATTGCTGGCGCATAAAAATATAGCTAATAAAAAGACAAAAAAGGTCTCATAGATTAATTTACTCTAATCCTGCCTAAAAAATTTCGAGTGCCGCGGCTATTGAGGATTTCCTCTTGTTATTTTTTTGGAGCCATTCTATGAGCTAAAAGTTTGTACTTGAAAACAACTCGGAGCCATTCTATGAGGCGCTATACCGCGGCTAAAAATCTTTCAGTGTACAGAGGGTTAATCACTTTATACGAACAGTTTGCAATATGTTAGTGCGTTGTCACAGACACGAGCGTTGAACTCACGAGCGACGTGATTAATACCTGTATATTTGGTTCACGACAAATTCCCGGCCGTTTGATTTACAACATCGCTAAGAGTATACAGCGAGGAAGGATATTCGCATAGAGAGATTGTTAGGTGATGCAGAGCCAGGGACCACTATATTTCAAAGAAGGGATTGTTCAATGCTCTATATGGAAGCGGAAAAAAGTAGCACAGAAGGGCAATGGGCTCCGAAGTCTCACTCTAAGTCAATACCCAGAAAAGCTCTCATCAATGTGAAAGCTACTGTTACGAAAGAGAACCCTCCGATACCCCCAAACAACAACAACAAACAAACATGACGATGAAGCTGGGCATATCTTCCAATACCGTTAACGAGATAATAAACAGGGTTTTGAAGTTGAAGAAGGCTTAGAAGCCAAAAGTGCATAAGCTTTTAGTCACATCTCGAAAGTAACGGCTTTTTTTTTTTTAGCGAGAAAGATGTTTAAAGAAAGTGGAATCACAAAAATACAATTCGATCGTACATCTGTGAATTCTCCTAGTATAGCTCCAATGGATTTTTGTGTTTTTCGTCTGAATAAGCGGGGGTGTTGGAACCTACGCTCGTGTATAATAGAGCGGCTGTGACTGGGAACATTGTGAAGAAGTATGGTCCAAGGTTGAATTCTCCGTCATTCGTATAACAACTTTATACAGTGGAAATTTCAATGTCGGGAAAAAGTTGTTAATCATGGACATCCGACGCAACACAATAGTTCTGCGGACTTACACGCTAGAAACCGGGTATCGATACCCGTGGTGTGCAGAGCACAGATATCCCATTGTGTAGTTTTGAGCTTAACTTCAAATATCAACATTAGTACTAGGACCTGAACACTGTTGTTATAAAGTGCAATTGAGTTGGCTGTTAACATTTTTTTCTGTAAGAACTAAAAAAAATTGCATTTGTTGTGTTGTTTACAGAAATTTCAGCAACGTAAATTATTTTGTCAACGTAAAAGGTGTGTAATAACTTACAACGACATGAATGTTTTTGAATGTCTGTTTCTCTCACGCACACAAATATATACCATCACACACACACACACACCTTTAAAAACACCATAAACGTAAATACATATTGTGAGGATGTTATCCTAGACGAAACGGTTGGCTGTTAACAAAGTCGAAATGGTTAACTGTTACCTTAGACGAAAGGTTGGCTGTTAACAAAGTCGAAATGGTTAACTGTTACCCTAGACGAAACAGTTGGCTGTTAACAAAGTCGAAATGGTTAACTGTTATCCTAGACGAAACGGTTGGCTGTTAACAAATGTTAACAAAGTCGAAATGGTTAACGCCTCAGCAACTTGGCGCGACACACAGTTTGGAAACCACTGGTGTACACAGTTCTAATGTTTTATAGCATACATTTTACACTCGTTCTCTTAAAAACATCTAACTAATATTCTTCTATTAGACAACTAAGCGGATTACAAAGCTTCTCACAAATAAAGAAAATGAAAACTTTAGTACTGAATATCTACGAAATTCCAACACTTCTTTCTATGTATCTTGTGTACATGTTTACAGTATTTTCTCACGAAACGATCAGCCATGGATGGTTCGTACCTAACAATAAGAGTAACACAATTTGTAGTAAACACGCACAGCTTGTTTTTATATTTTTAATTTCACCCTTACATTTGTAAAAAAAAAGAATGCTTCGGAAAATTATTGATAATATAATCAACAATAACGAACAATATAGTCTAAAAAATTAAAAGGTTTATTGTTAAGATTTATTGTCCAATTATCTGCTTCGAGCAGGATAATCTGTGTGACGTTGAGCAATCAAAAATGGCGCGTCAGGAACACGAAATTGAGTTGCGTTACAACGCCCAGTTTATGCGTTGTGTCTCACGCCATGACAATTATATGACCTAATTTTTAATCAGATCTACTGCCTCCTTATCGTTTCAAAATAATTACTCAGTTGCAAGAGTCGTAAATTATTACTAAAAGAGGTGAGGAGGAGCTGTTTCAATTATCAGTATACTTTATATTTTCTCTAACTGCGATCAGAATCAGAAGTTTTCTTGAAATTTCAACTCTATCAAACACCATGCTAGCAAAAATACATTAATTCTTTACGCGACCTGGAAGTTAAATGTAGCGACATCTATCAAATTTTATACACGAACTACGGTGTATGTATTGTGCTACTAATTTCAAAGATTCAAAATCATAATGAAATATACTTTCTACGCTTGCAAATGGTTTCGTAGGTGAAATAAGAATAATATAAAAAAATAAACTTTCTTAAAGCTGGTGAAGCACTGGAAACCATTAGGCCTAGTATCTATAGTAAAAACGATGCTATACTGTACATTATTATTCTTTTCTTTTTTCCCACACATATATCTGAAATTATCCATTGTGGATTTGAGATCATAGGTGAGTACAAAATAACATTTCAGTTCTAGCTTTTGCTGGCCACTAATCACTGCCTAGGCGCATTTCCTTAAATACCAGAACTCTTCATTTGGACTGGTCAGTGACAGACGAAGGTATGTTTGAAACGCTATTTGTATATGAACAAAAATACGCAGTAAATAAAAACGTTGTATCACTGAATGTTGTTATTGTACTGAATATAAATAACGCTCAGTGAAAGACATGAAAAGTTTGACTGTAGATAGAGAAACGTTGTTTTATGTGTTTCATTGAACTCATACAAAAGTCTGCCGCTGTGTCAATTTCATTTTCTCAATAAAGTTATTCTGTTGAGTCTGAATAATATTTTACTGAATAAGAATGCTATTATCTTCTTGATATAGAAAAACGTTGTTAATTGAGTCTGAATAACATTCTACTAAATCAGAATATTGTTGCTCTCTTGAGATAGAAAAACGTTGTTTGTTGAGTCTGAATAACATTCTACTAAATCAGAATATTGTTGCTCTCTTGAGATATAAAAACGTTGTTTATTGAGTCTGAATAACATTCTACTAAATCAGAATATTGTTGTCTTTTGAGATAGAAAAACGTTGTTTATTGAGTCTGAATAACATTCTACTAAATCAGAATATTGTTGCTCTCTTGAGATATAAAAACGTTGTTTATTGAGTCTGAATAACATTCTACTAAATCAGAATATTGTTGTCTTTTGAGATAGAAAAACGTTGTTTATTGAGTCTGAATAACATTCTACTGAATCAGAATATTGTTGTCTTTTGAGATAGAAAAACGTTGTTTGTTGAGTCTGAATAATTTTCTACTGAACCAGAATATTGTTGCCCTCTTGAGATAGAAAAATGTTGTTTGCTGAGTTTTAACGAATATGTTCTGTCGGAATTTGCTTATTGAGTGCTTTGAATTCGGATAAAATTTTCTGTTGAGTGTGATTAGCATTGTTTTTTGAATTTGAATAAAGCTGTTTTATTAATAACTTCATATTAAACGTGAAACATTCTTCAGTGTGAATCTGGGATCATGATTTCTATATATCAATAAAAATAATAGTAATTAAAAACGGATAAGTTGAGGATTAATGCTGAAAATCAGGCAGAGCTGCCTTAGCTCAGCAGTTTATTGCAACAGGATACGACCACAGCGCCACCATGAGGAGAGGAATACATAAAGATGGAAGTTGGAAAATGTGGGTGTTCCAGTGAGAGAAACATAACAGCCCCGCTCACTACATTATCAAAATTAAACTAGTTATTATATGCGATATTAATAACAACTTTAGTTTGCGTTTAAAAAAAAAACAACAAACACAATTCAAATGTGAAAGGAAGCGAACATTTTTGAAAACTGAAATAATATGTGTGATGCGGTTTACGACCGCATAGATGAAGGCGCTCTTTTAGATTTAATAATATGCCTCATTGCCCTTTTAGAGGGAAATAAACTGAAAGGTAAACGGTTTTTTTTCTTTCATGCTCCGAAAACAACAGATACGGGCATTCTCAGTAGCTACAGTGAGATGATATCGAGGGGGTAATTATGGTGGTGGACACCGCCGAACGAGGGTTAACGGAGGACCACCAGCGTTATTCAAAGCGACCTCTCTCTTGCTTCCGAGAGAAAATGAGCAGAAGTGGTTAATTCATATACAGTAAGCCTTTCAAACAATTATTACCTCGTGTTGAGATAGAGTAGACATCAATGCTTCAGAACATCCCCCCCCCCCATCATTGAGATTAACCGTCCACTTATCGAAGTTGTGACGGTTAAGCATCTTATGCATGTTGAAATGTATTGTATTAAAATAGCACCAGTATCTGATGCAACGTGAAGATCTGAGCTGTTTTCTTTGTTGACACCAAGAAATGATCGGGGGGGGGGCATTTTGGTATACCCTTCCCCTTTCTAACGCCATATCCTCCTAACTGCAAAACCATTTAGGTTGCGTTGGGGAGTTGGAAGGTCAGTGAAATATCCATAATAGAACCTTTCTGTGAAGGTCATAAGAAAAATGAAATATCCATAATAGAACCTTTCTGTGAAGGTCATAAGAAAAAATGAAATATCCACAATAGAACCTTTTCTGTGTTGACTCGCAATCTGCTGGTCGCGGGTTCGAATCTCCGTCTCACTAAACATGCTCGCCCTTTCAGCCGTGGGGGGCGTTATAATGTGACGATCAAACCCACTATTCGTTGGTAAAAGAGTAGCCCAAGAGTTGGCGGTGGGTGGTGATGACTAGCTGCCTTCCCACTATTCCTTTAGTGCTAAATTAGGGACGGCTAGTGCAGATAGCCCTCGTGTAGCTTTGTTTCAAACAAACAAACATTTTCTGTGCCGCAACTGTGACAGTATTTATAAACAAAGCATACGAATTTCCTTTGCTTGTCCAGTAATGTTTTGAAGATGATAGTTCTGATTATATGAGTCTGTAATGTAATATTGAAAATTTCTGAAGATATAATAATTATGATTATTTAGTCAAGGAAGTTTTAAAATTCAATGTCAGAGAATGGAGAGAAATGAGGGGTTAGCTGGCGATAATGTACAGTTTTGGAAAGAAATATTGACTTCTTATGTACAATACCCATACCACCCCATAGATTACAATGAGTTAAACCATTTCCTTATAAAATTACCCGCTTGTCATGTAGGTTTTTACTCCTGATGATGGCAGAGTAAAACTACATAAGCATGTAGAATCTTTTACTTTTGACACCTCCCAGAGTTACAGCGGTATATATGCGAACATACAACGCTAGACACCGGGTTTCAGTAGCCGCGGTGGGTAGAGCACAGAGAAGCCATATAAGGCCGTTATTTCCAGTACTGTAACTTCCAACTTTTAGTTCTTAAAACCTTAATTTACATGGTTGTAAGTAAAGTTTATTACTCCTATTAATATTCATATATAGTAACCTTGAGGATGTATTCGTAAAATAGGTCCTTATTGGATGTCGCATAACATGATGTACTTAAAAAGTAGACTTGTATACGCTTTCTTTTTTATTGTTTTTAATTACAGGCTATATAAAAACATTAACATCTGTAGCCATATTACAGAATCATCGCTTATAGCCTATTGAAATCTACAAATACGCTTATTTTATAGAAGCATGTTACAAAATAAGACAATATATGTATATATTGTAAGTTGGTCAAAATGGCACATACATCAGTTTGAAAATATGTCTTCCAGGTAGGTGTCTGCACAAATAGATTTGTGAAGCCTGCTGCCGGAATACGTTATCCGATGTCTAAAACAAGTTAAATTAATTTGATATAGTTAAAACTGAGGATTTTAACATCTTCATTCTCCATGTTCTTTATTAAAACGTGGAGTTGAAAATCCTCACACTCTCGGTTCTCTACCAAAACAAAGGATTCGGACATCTTTACCTTCTTAGTTCTCCACCAGAACAAAGGATTCGGGCATCTTTACCTTATCTTCTTAGTTCTCCACCAAAACAAAGGATTCGGGCATCTTTACCTTCTTAGTTCTCCACCAGAACAAAGGATTCGAACATCCTTATCTTCTTAGTTCTCCACCAAAACAAATAATTCGGGCATCTTTACCTTCTTAGTTCTCCACCAGAACAAAGGATTCGAACATCTTTACCTTCTTAGTTCTCCACCAGAACAAAGGATTCGAACATCTTTACCTTCTTAGTTCTCCACCAAAACAAAGGATTCGGACATCTTTACCTTCTTAGTTCTCCACCAGAACAAAGGATTCGGACATCTTTACCTTCTTAATTCTCCACCAGAACAAAGGATTCGGACATATTTTCCTTCTTAGTTCTCCACCAAATTGAGACCAATTCGTACTAATGTGTATCCTACTGTTCTGGAAGTAGGCTTCTCATGTATACTTACATCTAGGTATTGTCAAGATCTTCACTGGACATACTTAACACCAATTTATGAACATTACTATTGTGACATACTTTCTTCAGAGTATTCGTACAGCTCCAACTGAAATGAGAAGTTTCGTCTCAATACGACGTATGGAGTAGCCTTCGCTAGCCAAAATTTGGATTTCTATACGTTTAGTATGTGTCATTTCTGTCCTGAGAGCCATAAATGCATCACCACACTACTGCTGGAATTATATTTTCACGAGCTATAATAATGATCTGTTTCCATTTTGCAACTACTGATAAAGTGGAATACGATACTTATTACTGAGATTTGTGGTGTGATTTTTTATAATAAATTATCAAACTATATGTGATATAGACAAAATGTCAGTTTTTGATTCATTAAGCGGAAATGTTTTTTTCTTCTTCTGTGAAAAAGAAATCACGTGATTTCTTAGTAACATCTGACAATAAAACGAGAGGCTAACATATGGCAAATAAGCCAACATTATTAACAGTCGAAATATGGCTGTGTGAATGTACGTGTATGAAATACGTGACGTAATAGGTGGTTGAGATAATACTGTTAACATCGCTGACACTAGTCCTGCCCTCCTACCAGCTGCGAAGTTAGAATAATCCACCCTCCTCTGCTGTAAGTCCCTTATGTTAAAACACCGCCCATTTCTGTAACAGAGCTTTTCCCTCAAGAGGCGGAGACCGACATTAATACATGTATAAACTATTAATATATGCAGCTTAATTCTATCTTAATGAACGCTACGGTTCCGGTATAAGCGAGAGAGAGAATTCGAAATTATAATCAACCGTGATTCAGCTCATTTCAAACTGCATGCTTCAAGAACATCTATTAAACACAAAAATATTGACCTACATTTCAAACATAGTACTCAAACGTGGAGATGATGTTACCATAATTCAGATACCACAAATTTGACACACGCACAAAACAACAAAATATTCAGCTTAAAATCTATTTAAATTACATTCATAACAGATTGGAACAATAGATGGCGCTGACGGATTTTAGTCACCTTACCACTTCAAATCACTTTTCGCAGTCCCAGTGCTAAAAGAGTGCAGGAAATGCTTTCTTTTTAACCAATGAAAATGTCCAAAAAATTTCAGTTCAAATTAAGGAAAACTGGACTGAGTAGTTTTTTTTTTTAAACAAAAATGTCCCTCACTGGCTTATGAGGGGGCCTGTAAATAGTAACATTTTCAGAAACATTTAAATACAAATTCTATTGTAAATAAAATGCATACATTTTGTAAAGACCCCCACTCCCATTGACACAGCGGCAAGTCTTCGGATTTATAACGATAGAAACCGGGTTTCGATACCGGTGGTAGGCATAGTACAGGTAACCCATTGTGTAGCTCTGTGCTTAACTACATCCAATCAAGATTTTGAAAAGTTATTATTTTTATAAAACAAGTTATGTTCGTAAAATGTTATAGTTATAGTATCTTAATGAAGGTAATTTTGCTACCAGATATTTTTTGTTCTTTTTTCACGTGCCATTTACAGAACTTCACGTTTTGTATAATAAATCCACACGTTCACACTCAAAGCAGAAGTGTGAACTATTAGTTGGCCTAAACAGTAAGGGGTGTGTTTGTTGGAATCACACCTTCCTTATTCAGGGTGTATATAAGGACAGGGTAGTCTGTATATAGGAATAGGGCAGTGCATGGATGTATCTAGGGACTGGGTGGTGTATATACAGGGACAGGGTAGTGTCTGGGTGTATGTAGGGAATAGAGTAGTGCCTGGGTGTCCCTACATACACCCAGACACTACCCTGTCCCTACATACACCCAGGCACTACCCTGTCCCTATATACACCCAGACACTACCCTGTCCCTACATGCACCCAGGCACTACCCTGTCCCTACATACACCCAGGCACTACCCTCTCCCTACATACACCCAGACACTACCCTGTCCCTACATACACCAAGGCACTACTCTATCCCTACATACACCCCGGCACTACCCTGTCCCTACATACCAGGGTAGTGTCTGGGTGTATGTAGGGGTAGGGTAGTTCCTCTCGCCAATCTGAGGGTAAAAAAATCAGAATACAGACAAAGGAAGGAAAATACTCAACAGTTAGATTGTTCTTAATTTCGAGCAAAACTACACGAGGGCTATCTTCGCTAGCCGTCCCTAATTTAGCAGTGAAAGACTAGAGGGAAGGCAGCTAGCCATTACTACCCACAGTCAACTCTTGGGCACAGAATATTGGGATTGACCGTCACATTATAACGCTC
>NW_013672575.1:37118-38393 GCF_000517525.1 Limulus polyphemus
CTATATCAGGCCGTCTCAACAGTTAAGACCGAATTTTTGGCAAACTTAAAACAGTACTGGAGTTGTTCAAAACTCGTATTGCTTTTGGTTTTCTTTGTTTGTTTAAAGATCACCGTGAATATCGAACCCCAATTTTTAGCTTTATAAGCCCTCAAGCTTACCGCTAAGTATCACTGAAAAGCTAATGCTTTCGAAGAGATTTGTACATTGTCATATCAGATGGGAGTATAAACCGAATATTTAAGATATATTTTTTAAAAAATCAGTGCACTATCTCTTTAGGGCATGACCTAGTAATTAGGGTGCTCGACTCCCGGGTTCGAATCCCGTCATTGAATATGCTTGCTTTTTCAGTCTATCGTTTCGAAAGTAGGGACGGTTATCGCAGACAGCTCTCGAGAAATTTCGCGCGAAATTCGAGAAAACAAACAGTATTATTTCTACTTCTTCCGGATAAGGAACTAAGAGATCCGCAAGAAATCAAGCAGAACGAATGAAAACGAATAAATAAAAATAATGAATATATTTTTTTTTATTCGTTAAGTTTCTGCTTTATTACTTTTACACTAGCCTCTCTAATTACTCTATCATCACCAAACCACAATTTTAAATGTTGAATAGCTCTTGTCCTTTAATGCCCGAATTTTAGCATTATAAGTCTTCATACTTGCCTCTGTGGCACTAAGTTGTTACTATGACAGCGAACTATATTAGGTCGTCAAGAAATTAATGTCGCGTTCTGAAACACTTTCATTAATCACCCCTCCCCAAAAAAAAACGTACATCACGTATAATAGTTAAATGAACCGCCTAAACGTCACGTTAGCGTAGCCTATATAATGTTTAAAGTTTAGTATACTCTAATCCCTTATAGTGATGGCACACACATTTGACATGTAATGCTGTTTGAATACAAGAAGGGAAACAACGCCTCTGTAGCCACAAAGAATATTAAAGAAGTTTATGGAAATGTTTTGAACGTTTGTAAGTGTCAACGATAGTTCAGCAAATTTCTTTCTTAAAAACTGTGATGGCAGGGGCCGACATGTTGGAATTGATATTGATGCTCTGAAGACGCTTGTTGGGTCTAACCCAAGGCAACACAATCGTGAAATGTCCCTAAAATTGCATGTCTCTCATGAAACAATACGTAAACATCTAAGGAATATGGGAAAACACCTTAAAGAAGGTGTTTGGGTGCCTCATGAACTCTCTGATGATCATTGTTTCCAACGTTTGAACATTGCTTCGTCTCTTCTGGCACGTAATGCGCAT
>NW_013672575.1:39476-45687 GCF_000517525.1 Limulus polyphemus
GGTGGGACATCAAAGGAGTAATTCATTTCAAACTCCTCAATCTACAGCGAACTGTCAATGCAGAGATCCATAGTCAGCAACTGGAACGTTGAAATCAAGCCCTTCATCAGAAACGCCCTTCACTCGTCAATCGGAAAGGTGTTCTTCTTCTCCACGACAATGCACGTCCACATGTGGCACGTTTGAAGCAAACAAGATTATGGAGTTGGGTTGGAAATTTCTCCCCCATCCATCATATTCTCTATATATGGCACCATCAGATTGCCATCTTTTTTTCGTTCGCTGCAACACCATTTTAATGGGAAAACGTATGCTAATGTGGAAGGTGTTAAAGAGGACATCGACATGTTTTTTTGCTTCAAAGCCAAGTGATTTCTATAATCAGGGCAGTAACAAGTTGATAAATAATTACAAGTCTGGTTCACATCATAACAATTGTTCTTTATGCCTGGACCACTACTATAACTGTCTCGTCCAAGCCGACCTGACGAGACCCTGTATTGAACAAAAGGCTTCGTCGGTATTGAACGCAGTAGATATAGAGTGGTCAACACGCTAATCTTTATTCATCCTTGTTTTCACTCGTAATTTTTTAGAAATCCCTTACATGTAGAAAAACTATTTTTTTTTATTTAGAAAATATGACTCCCCACTTTTCCTTGCACATAAAGTTTAATCATTTTGCCCCCTGATTTCTTTTCAGTCTCTTGCACATTTCAGTTACAGCACAGGTTCGAAGAAAGTAGCTTGGCTTCAGTCCTTCTGTCAACAACACCTTAGAATGGTGTTCCGTTCTGTTTACTGGTACAATGTTGACTGATTAAAAGTCAGCGAAACATAACGCTAGAAATCTCTGACGAGCATTTTACTTGCTTGGGGCCCCGCTTTAACTACAGAATTTTCCGGGGGCGTTTTTAACACTTCAAAACTACTCGGTGCAATTTTCTTAGGGGGCCCGTCCGTACTGATTAGCTATAAGTATAGAAATTTATAAGTTGTTTTTTTTTTCATTACTTTGAGGCTCGTAATATGGGGGGAGGGGGCGTCAGTGTGTTACCCCTATAGCCCGATGTTAAATACGCCACTGGAATTTTCGCGCAAAACTACACAGAAGGGTTATTTATCTGCGTCTAGCAGCCCCTAAATTTAAACTGATGTACTAAACAGAAGGTAATTACTTAATGAACAGCACTCTTATAGCACAGCCAAGTGTGGGGTATGTTGTATTTTGTTGTTGTTGTTGTTGTAATTACTTAATGAACAGCACTCTTATAGCACAGCCAAGTGTGGGTATGTTGTGTTTTGTTGTTGTTGTTGTTGTAATTACTAAATGAACAGCACTCTCCACCAACTCTTGGGCTGCTTTCGCCTAACTGGCACTTTTATAGCACAGCCAAGTGTGAGGTATGTTATGTTTTGTTGTTGTTGTTTTTGCGACAACGGGCTGCGAATCATGAACTCTCGGATTCATACTTTGGGCACGCTAACTACTAGACAACGACCGGCTCAACATGTTTTAAATGTTTTCAGAGCCTATAAAAAAATAGGGCTACGCTGATCGGCTAAGATATATATATATATATATATATATATAATATCGTTAATATCTTTATTGCAATGCTATTAACACGCAAGGCAAATAGGGCCGTAAATCATATATTAATTGCAACATTTAACACGTAAAAATTATCTTATGTAATAACAGTCTAAAGAAAATTGTAGTAAAATAATGAATAAAAATAAAAACACCTGTGTTCGTTCTCTGAAACAGTTGCTGTTCGATACCAGACGTTTTTAGATAATCAAACCCTCCCCCTCCTCGAAAAACAAAACATCTTTCTGCTACTAATTGCACTAAAGTTAGAATTTCCAAAGTCACGATTAAGTATATTTTGATGAAATTTACATAATTTTCCGGAAATGTTTTCTCAGAGACCTTGTTGCAGATAAATTTGCATTTCGCTTCTTACGTCATAATTCGTAAAGTTCTAACTACTAGACAATAAAGTGAGTGCCAAGAATTGATCCCATCCAGGTGACAACAGCAGCAACAAAATTCTTAGTTTACTGACTCGTACATATTCGTAAGTTCCGAGAAATTGTGTGACTTTGTTTAAACCTAATTTCATTAATGAGATACTGAGAATAACGTGCTTTAATTTCTGCATAGCTTACCATTCTAGAAATATAATAAGTTTCCTTAAATTTCGTTATACATATATTTGAATATTGAGCTAACTTACCTGAGAAGAATGCTTGTTGTGCATGCGCCGATACAACGTCCAAATCAAATTCTGGTGTCAGGCGTATCCGTTAGGCGGACATGCCAGACGTAATTCTCATAGGTAGATAAGCAAGTCAGAGACAAATTTCACCCGAAAGATGACGTTTTACGAAAGTCATGCAACATTCAGTTAATTAACAACGTATATCTAAATAAATAATGATAGTTATTTTTTATACGAATTGATGAGATAGTATATTTACCGCTTTTTTCAGCATGAACATGTCGCCACTGGCAACGAATGTTAAGTAGGCCTAACGTTTAATAAAACTATGGTGAAATACGAGAAGTGTTACTTTTCGTCTCCTTGTTGTTGTTGCTTTTTTTTCTTTTTGTAGGCCTAGTTAGAAAGGCGTATAATGATGAGTTGGAAGTATCGTATTCTAAATATAATCGATCTCAGGAATTTAAAAAAAAAATGAAAACAAACACAAGTATGCCGAAACTTCGTTCCTGAACTAATTCTATTATAACAAACTTTTCGTTAAAAGTGTTACTGCTCCGGAGTGAAAATATACGCAGGTGTTCCGAAACGTCTTTACTGAACTAATTCTACAATAACAGATCTTCTGTTAAAAGTATTAGTGCTTCTAATTTAAAACAAACATAAGTGAAACGTCGTGAACAAATTTTAACTATAGTATATTTTCCGTTGAAGTATTAGTGCTTCTAATTTAAAACAAACATAAGTGAAACGTCGTGAACAAATTTTAACTATAGTATATTTTCCGTTGAAGTATTAGTGCTTCTAATTTAAAACAAACATAAGTGAAATGTCGTGAACAAATTTTAACTATAGTATATTTTCCGTTGAAGTATTAGAGCTTCTAATTTAAAACAAACATAAGTGAAATGTCGTGAACAAATTTTAACTATAGTATATTTTCCGTTGAAGTATTAGTGCTTCTAATTTAAAACAAACATAAGTGAAACGTCGTGAACAAATTTTAACTATAGTATATTTTCCGTTGAAGTATTAGCGATTCTAATTGAAGAAAAACGGAAGTGTACCGAAACGCTGCTCCGTACCTAGTTATACGGAGTGTCCGTACTGCTCCGTACCTAGTTATACAGGGTGTTCGTACTGCTCCGTACCTAGTTATACGGAGTGTCCGTACTGCTCCGTACCTAGTTATACGGAGTGTCCGTACTGCTCCGTACCTATTTCTGCAGGGTGTCCGTACTGCTCCGTACCTAGTTATACGGAGTGTCCGTACTGCTCCGTACCTAGTTCTACAGGGTGTCCGTACTGCTACGTAGCTAGTTCTACAGGGTGCCCGTACTGCTCCGTACCTAGTTATACGAGGTGTCCATACTGCTCCGTACCTAGTTATACGGAGTGTCCGTATTGCTCCGTACCTAGTTCTACAGGGTTTCCGTCCATTATTAAATTAATGGAATGAGAACTACGGAAGTTGGAGGTTAAACATCCCACATTTATCCATGGCCATTAATGACCCTCGGCATGGGTTCTCGAAGAATGACCAGACGATAATCGATCTACGCCCACGTTCGTATCAACATCTCCGGAGTAATCGTCACCGGGAACTCAATGTTGCCCTCGTCTTGTAGACAATGTCCTTCACACACAACCCACGTAAGCTAGTGGGAAAAGGCTTCAGACATCAGTTTCCCACATTGTGACTATTTATCTGTTACGATTCCTATTCTATTAACTAAGAAAATGGCTCAGTAGTTTATGAACACCCCTGTACTATGGTAAGCTATTAGCTGAAAGTAAAGTATTTGTGTTCCTAGTTTTTTTGTCAAAATATATAGATGGCGTTCTTCGTTATTTTACCGCAACTTATTAAGCTCTAATGACGACTTGGTCCTACTCGTCTTTACGAATCCGCTAAATCACTATGCCCCCTCCCCCAGTGGCACAGTGGTATGTCTGTGGACTTACAACGCTAGAAGCCGGATTTCTATACCCCGTGGTGGGCAGAGCCAGTTTTGCAGCTCTGTGCTTAACAACAAACAATCACCAAATCACTAAAATCTAATAAAAATATTAACAATTAAATTAAAATCCATGTGCACAGTATATGAAACGTAAAACGCAATATTTGTTCCAATAAATCATAAAGTGTTTAATAATGAATTAAGTAAACAAAGAGTTAAGGCACTCACAAAATAATACGAAAATTAAAGCAGTATTCTCACAAGGTTGATCAGACGTTCTGTATAAACTAGCTAAATTCTCCACTTCTGATGTTGGGTGGCTTCCCGCGCTTAAAGATATGAAAACAACGAATATTATCTACTTATTCAAAAATTTAATAATCTAATTTGTAACTTTGCGGAGTTTTCATTCCTCTATAACCTGGGACAAAATCAAGTCTTACGTGTCAGTTTTTTTAAGCACTTCTGCAATCGGATGCTAATCTAAACACGAGTATATTGATTGAAATGTTTTTTTCTCTCCTCGTATTATATTATCTAGCTTCTTAGTTTGATTCATTATGATGCTATTTCAATACTGCTGTTGTTTATAATTTGATTATTTATATATTCCAAATACTATCAGTCGCATCAGTTATCATACATGCAGTTAACATCGCGAAGCAGAGAATTATTTTAGTTTTGTTGGAACAGTTATAGATATAACAATGCAACTAGTTAGGCCTGGCGTAGTCCAGTGACTAGCGTGCCCGGATAATGAATCCTAGGATTCCCAGTTAGCGACCCGTTGCTACAGAAGCGCGCTCTGCACTTTAAGGCCGTCAGCACGCTAGAAGAGTCACCGTCAAATCCCACTATTTAGCCAGACAAGAGTGGCCCAAGAGTTGGCGGTAGGTGCTACTGAATATAGTCTTACAGTCGTTCAGTTCAAAATCGGGGTTGGCTATACGCAGATAGTCCTTTATAAAGTTTTTCACGAAATTGTGAACGAAAGACAAAAATTATTTAATTATTGTTGTGTGGAAAAATAATGTTCTAACGGACTGAACCGTTATCATTAACTCTAATATTAGTGAACTTTATAATGCCTTAAGTATTTGTGGAAAAACACACAAAAAAAAACACAGTAATTACTGTTTTTTAAGTGCTAATGATCATGGAAAAAAGTCTCGAACCCTTATCCTCGGTAGGATAGTTGTTTTTTTTGTCAAAATTTCGAGTGTCCCTATAATTAGGCTCAAACAGACTTTACTATGACTTATAATTACATACTTTCATTTTTTTATTTCCAAGTTTTATTAGTCTTACCGAAGTCTGTGTAAAAACCTCTAACCAAGTCTGTTCTCACTTCCTCAAAACAATAATTCTACCAAGAATCCCAAAAAAATATATGTAGAATTAATTTTAATCTACGTTAAAAATACATTTCTATTACTCGCGAGCTATCGGCTCTCTGACTGGATCCTACAGTTGGTAACAATAAGTTTGTTTGGAAGTTCGTGCAAAGCTACACGAGGGCTATCTGCGCTAGCCGTCCCTAATTTAACAGGAATCTAGTCATCACCACCCACCGCCAACTCTTGGGCTACTCTTTTACCAACGAATAGTGGGATTGACCGTCACATTATAACGCCCCACGGCTGAAAGGGCGAGCATGTTTGGTGTGACGGGGATTCGAACCCGTGATCCGCAGATTGCGAGTCGAGCGCCCTAACCACCTAATTTAAAAGAAAACTATTTTAACCTAGAGAAACGTCAGTGTATAATTAATTCTACATGTTAATTTACCTAAGTTAGTAGTCTTAAAAAGCAGTTTTAAAATACAATTGTTTCAACAATACTGCCGAGAAGGATCAGAAAAGAAAAAACAAAGCTTACTATCTGCCGGTTAACTGATCTGGACTGACCATATTAACTGGATAACTTGTCGTCAAATGACATAATGTTAGCGCTTCCCTATACTCTTTTGCACTTTTAAAGACCTATTGGTGCACGTTTTGACAAGTAGAAGATGTCATGTAC
>NW_013672576.1:0-9552 GCF_000517525.1 Limulus polyphemus
CAACAATACCTAATGACATGGAGAAGTTGCTAATGTTTGTTTCTAACAATACCTAATGACAAGGAGAAGTTGCTAATGTTTGTTTCTAACAATAGCTAATGACATGGATAAATTGCTAATGTTTGTTTCCAACAATACCTAATGACATGGATAAATTGCTAATGTTTGTTTCTAACAATACCTAATGCCATGGATAAATTGCTAATGTTTGTTTCTAACAATACCTAATGACATGGAGAAGTTGCTAATGTTTGTTTCTAACAATGCTCAATGAGATGAAGAAGTTGCTAATGTTTATTTATAATACGAGCTGGTTGTTTATTTTGGCATGAAGGACTATTTTTTATGATCCTCTGATTATTTTTTTGTGGGCATGTTAAAGGGTGCATGTCATGATAGTTTAGTTATTTTCAATATCTAATGAATAAAAACTTTATTATCAATGTATGTCAATAAAATCACCATCTCAAAAGAGTTCATAATTCAAATTTTGATAATATATATTTTTCATTTTTTAAATCGAAAGAAAATTTTTAAAGCAAAGTACGTTTCCCAGATTATAAAGGAAATCGAGTTTCATTACGGGAAATTAGCAGAAAGACTTGATATTCCATATGGGAAATTAAACCAAAATGTCAATATTTCTCAACTATACAGAGGTCACCCAAATCATAAAGACCGTTTTTTGATTCTCCTACATGTTGTTCAAAAACTGGTCCTTTTTTTCTTACAAAGAGATAAAGATATGCAGATTGGCAGAGCATGTAAACACACTTTATTTATAAGAGTTGGAATTTAAAATGTGTAGTGAACTTGGGATCATTTTTTTAAGTTTGTTTTCATTTAAAGGGAAATATAAATAAATATTTTTTATCATTTGACCAGATTTATATGTTACTATCTGGTCAAAATAGAGGAAGATTTATTTAGTGCAAGGGAATTCAATTTTTTTAGTTGATTTCCCACAATCATGTTTTTTGAGAAAAATTATTGAAATGTGAGGGAAAGTGAAAAAAAAAATGCTTTCCCACGAGGAAAATTAACTTTTTGGAACATTTTTTATATCTCACATTGCATGCCCCTTGTCTGATTGGTCAGTTTATATTGTTTTATGCCTACCATACAAGGTCTATAATGGTTAATGAATTAGAAACTCAAATTTCAGTCATTTACAAGCTAGGATATGAAATAAGATATCAATACATTTAACAAACCCTACCTCTACAGGGTAGCCCACCCCTCTACACCTACAGGGTATCCCCACCCACTACTACTGCACTAACCATCCCTAATTTAGCAGTTAAAGACTAGAATGAAGACAGCTAGTCATCACCACCAACTCGTGGGCTACTCTTTCACCAACTGTTTTCCATATATTTTTTATTTATTGTTTTATGAAAAATAACTCAAAATTAAGCATTCATAAGTAAATGGTAATAATACATATATTCTTAAGCACTTACACACTTGGTACACCTATACTGCTAAATTCTAACCACCACTGGAGGATAACTAACATCCAAATACCTATCAAGTTTATTGGATCAGCCCAGACTTTGTACAGGGTCGTATTGTAAACATTTTCTCACACCGTTATTACTTTAGACAATTCTCATTGCAACCACTGTAACACAAACAAGCCAATAAATTTTCTCCCACTGTGTTCTCACAGCTAGGGTTATGATAAACTCCTTGTGAAAGTTCTGGTAATTGCTTACTTCCTATCAAGTGTTTCATGTAAACAATCCAATGGAGTGGTGATTATGTTTGGCAGGTTTCGACTTCTTTCATTAACAGTAAAATAAACATAGGAAAAGTACTTTGGAACTACATGTTCAATACTAAAGACGATAGAACAGTACCACTCACTTTATTTCGTATTCTTCAACCCGTAAAGTTTTATGGTGGTTACAAGGTCGGTCAAATTGATCAATTCCCCTATAGAGTTAGTGTTGAGAAAATAACAGATAAAAAATATTTTTTCTGAAAAAAAAATTAATAGTAATGTAGGATGTCTGAGAATTCTCAGATGAAAGAATTATTTTTTATTTTAGCATGAAAAACTTCGCACTCGAAGCAGTCAACACTTTGATTCCATATCTTCATGAAAATATTTTTAATAAAAATACTTAATCAAAATTTCGGATATTTTGTCAACAAAAGATTTGTAATATTCAATAAAAAACTTTTGTGAAGATACCAATACATATTAAAAGTTAAATAAGCATGTTTTAGTCATTTGTGGTGTGTATTTATAGTAATAATTTATAATTTCCTTTCAAACTATTGATTACGTTAATTGTTAATAGGCAATTACCATTATTGGTCCAGGTTCCCAACATATTGTCATAACAGATAATGTCTGTGGTAATAGCACCCAAATGCATTGGGGATATCCCATCTATCAGACAAAATCCAAATGCCGATGTCAATCTAGTCAGCCATCATGGAAAATCAAGGGTATGAAGCTGAGTGCTTACACCCACAATGTCTTAGCTTCTACTACCTTTCACTCTCTATAGCCAGTTGTGGGAAGGCAGTTACCCTTAAATTTCTTGAAGTAGAAAAGAAATCACTCTAATATTTTCCTCTAATTAAACTTCTAACCTTCACCATTACAAAACGATGTTAAATAGAACTATAAGTTAGTAAATAGAACTAAACAGAACTATACATCCTACCTTAAAAGTTTGTATATAGTTCTTACTCCCAACCTCCTCCCTTTCTCCTGAAGATTGAAACGGGAATGCCGAGACAAGAAGAGCTACTTGTAGTTACTTTCCATCCCGTTTATACTGAATAAAATTACTTGAAAAAATTGCTATTAACTACTTATAGTTAAAGTAGCTAACACCCTCTTTATTTTTATAAGGTATTTTCCTTAATCGATAGTTTAATTTCTAAAATATTTTTGTATTTATAAACAAATAGAGTAAGTTACTAATAAGTAGACAACCGGGACTGATAATGGCAATGTGATATATATATATATATATATATATATATATTTAATTTTTGCTCAGAACAAAGTAAACATTTATCTAATGGTTATCACACTAAGTGAGTATGTCTTTCCTGCATGTGTATACATATTTTAAAGCATAAATATATTTTAGATGGATTTACATTATGTTGATGTTTGTGATGTTGTCTCTTCTTTACAGAAAAGAGCCTGTTAGAGTTACTACAATATATGAAGAATTGTTCCTGAACCTATTCATTGTATATTTGAGTCCAGGGCTACTGATATATTTCTTGAGTCAAAAACAGAGAGAGAATTCAGATTATGTGCCTGTTAGTGTAAGTTCAAACAAAAAAGCGAGATCTTTACAGAAATAATATGTAAACTATATGCTTGTCAGTAATGAAGAACCTGAATCTTAGTATTATTACTTAGTCACGAGGCAGACCACCTAGATACAAATACTACTAAAATCTATCTGTAGTCACGAGGTAGACCACCTAGATACAAATACTACTAAAATCTATCTGTAGTCACGAGGCAGACCACCTAGATACAAATACTACTAAAATCTATCTGTGTTAAATTATTTGAAAATAGGATATACACTTTACATTTAAAACTGCTGTACAAAAATACTTATCAGAATATACTAATAAATAACTTAGAAATAAATATTTAACAGTAACAGTTTGAAGAGATTTCTGTTATAACTTTATAAATGTTGATATATTTTCATTTTAGCAACAATCAGAGGATGACAAGCCTAACACAGCAGATGATGATGAATTAACTGAACTTACTCCACCTGAAGCTTAAAAAATAACCTAATAAACCAGGTAATGCTCTTAATGAACATCCTGCTTATCAGAAATTTATGAAATAACCTAACAAACCACAGAAATTTAAGGAATAACCTAACAAACCAGGTAATGATTTTAGAGAACATCTTGCTCCACAGAAGTTTAAGGAATAACCTAACAAACCAGGTAATGATTTTAGTAAACATCCTGTTCTACAGAAGTATAAGGAATAACCTAACAAACCAGGTAATAATTTTAGTAAACATCTTGTTCTACAGAAGTATAAGGAATAACCTAACAAACCTGGTAATGATTTTAGTGAACATCCTTTTCTACAGAAGTTTAAGGAATAACCTAACAAACCAGGTAATGATTTTAGTAAACATCTTGTTCTACAGAAGTATAAGGAATAACCTAACAAACCAGGTAATGATTTTAGTAAACATCCCTTTTACAGAAGTTTAAGGAATAACCTAACAAACCTGGTAATGATTTTAGTAAACATCCTGCTCAGTAGAAATTTAAGAGAAAATTTTGTTAGATAAGTTAATGATTTAGCAATTCTCCATGTCTTTCTGTGTGTATTTAATTTTTTACATTTTATTATTAAATACATAGTTACAAATTGACATTTACCTACCTTTATGTTCTAGGATTATGGACATGGAGGTGATTTTCACAGAAGAAAGGAAGAGTGAATTAATATACAACATATTAAATAAAGTGAAGGTTACATTTTGTAATCATTTTAGTAGTTAAGACCATTTCATGTTCTACTCTATTTATTTCTTTTGTTCTTATGACAACTGTAAAATGGTTAAATAAAATTATAACAAAACAAAAAATTGTGTTAATTACTATAGTCTTGTATGTCCATGTGATAGTTCTTAGTATCTGAAGTGAATGGAACACCAGTACTGATCATTACATGATACTTTACCTGAATTAGTTCCTAACATGAACAGTTTTACTGGATGAAAAGACTTGTACATTGGAATGATACTGGTATCTGGGTGCTTTACTGGATGAAAAGACTTGTACATTTGAATTATACTGATATCTGGGTGTTTTACTGGATGAAAATACTTGTACATTGGAATAATACTGATATATGGGTGTTTTACTGGATGACAAGACTTGTACATATGAATAATGCTGATATCTGGGTGCTTTAATGAATGAAAAGAATTGAACATTGAAATGATACCGATATATGGGTGTTTTACTGGATGAAAAGACTTGTACATATGAATAATGCTGATATCTGTGTGCTTTAATGAATGAAAAGACTTGTACATATGAATGATGCTGATATCTGGGTGCTTTAATGAATGAAAAGACTTGTACATTGGAATGATACTGATATCTGGGTGTTTTACTGGATGAAAAGAATTGAACATTGGAATGATACTGATATATGGGTGTTTTACTGGATGAAAAGACTTGTACATATGAATGATGCTGATATCTGGGTGCTTTAATGAAGGAAAAGACTTGTACATTGGAATGATACTGATATCTGGGTGTTTTCCTGGATGATTCATATGTATCCAACATGATTTGAGACTGGTTTCCTGGCACTTCTTTTGATGAGTATATCATAAGTACAAGACATTTTCTGTTAAAAAACCTGTAAAAAATTCTAGCCAGTTGAGATTTTTTTAATATTTTGTGAATAAACAATGAAAAACAAGCAATCCTTTTTTACAACAAGGTTTATTCACCTTTGAGCTCTAGATCTTCAAATAAGAACAACAAAATTCAACTTTGGTCTACTTAAAATCTCTGTGGCTCCTCTTCTCTAACCTTTTCAACTTGTATTTCCGTTTCATCCTATAAGAAGATAGGAAGACATATTATATGTGGCACTTAAAATTTGGTAAGTTGAAAATCTAAAAAGAAAAAAAAAATCATTATGGCAGTTCTTTGATCGTTATACCAAGCAATTTTCAATGACTCAAAACTTTTTTTTTACACTACAAATTGGTGCAAGTAGTTATTGAATATAAAGTCTTACTTTTGTCTCACTCTGGGCTCAATTATGTTTCTCTTTTGAAAACTCTTGTATCGATCCTCTAAAATATTTCCATCAACCTGTAAAGAAGCGGCTAATGATCAGCTGAAAGAAATCTAAATGTTTTATTGCTTATTATCTAATATAAAAAACGTTTTTAAACCTTTACTTCATTGACTTCCATTACAAAAACACATATCTATATAATAATAACTATGCTTCAAAACCCACTAATCTGGTTATATATTAAACAAATACAGTTACTGTCACAATGAAATGACTAACTAATTGAGTTAAAACTACAAGGTATGTTAAAAACACTAACATATAACATGAGAGGACTGTTACAAACATTATACCTTACCACAATATAAGACTATTAAAAATATTGTATATAACATGAAGGGACTATTAAAAATATTGTACATAACATGAAGGGACTATTAAAAATATTGTACATAACACAAAGGGACTATTAAAAATATTGTACATAACACAAAGGGACTATTAAAAATATTGTACATAACACAAAGGGACTATTAAAAATATTGTACATAACACGAAGGGACTATTAAAAATATTGTACATAACACGAAGGGACTATTAAAAATATTGTACATAACACGAAGGGACTATTAAAAATATTGTACATAACATGAAGGGAGTATTAAAAATATTGTACATAACATGAAGGGAGTATTAAAAATATTGTACATAACATGAAGGGCCTATTAAAAATATTGTACATAACATGAAGGGCCTATTAAAAATATTGTACATAACATGAAGGGCCTATTAAAAATATTGTACATAACATGAAGGGCCTATTAAAAATATTGTACATAACATGAAGGGCCTATTAAAAATATTGTACATAACATGAAGAGCTATTAAAAATATTGTACATAACACGAAGAGCTATTAAAAATATTGTACGTAACACGAAGAGCTTAATAAAAATATTGTACATAACAATGTATGATAAATATATATGAAACCTTCACAGATCGAAGACTCCCAGTTAACTCTTCAGTCAAGTTTAGTTCCAAGTCTTGTTCTTGAAACTTGTATCTTCCTAATCGTAGTGGTCTGTACATCTTCCCTGCCAACATTTGTTGTTTACGTTGTTGACGAGCCTTGGACATTTCCTCTGATGATGAAATATCACGCTTAATGCTTCGGAGTCTACAAAAAAGAAAACTAAGAACTATACCTAAATCATAATTAATATATATAGGTTAGATTCCTGCAATCTATTACATGCACACTCCAAAACAAAACTGTTAACAAAGTAAAAATAATAGTGATTTACACAAACTTCACTGTAATATTTAGCTTTTCAGCATCAGGGGAATGAAAGTAGTATTACTCATATAGACAGTGATTTACATATCTAACATTACAATGTTTAGGTTATTGTGTGTCAGGAGAGATAACAATAATCATATAGACTGTGGTTTACATATCTAACATTACCATGTTTAGGTTTTTGTTTGTCACGAGAGATAACAATAATCATATAGACTGTGGTTTACATATCTAACATTACCATGTTTAGGTTATTGTGTGTCAGGAGAGATAACAATAATCATATAGACTGTGATTTACATATCTAACATTACAATGTTTAGGTTATTCTGTGTCAGGAGAGATAATAATCATATAGACTGTGGTTTACATATCTAACATTACCATGTTTAGGTTATTGTTTGTCAGGAGAGATAACAATAATCATATAGACTGAGATTTAAATATCTAACATTCTAAATCATGGAATGATCAAAAAAGATGCTATGCTTGGCCAAAAGATCCAATACCACCTACGTGAGGCACAGAAGATAAGAAGAAGGAGAAAAGGAAATAGGAAGAGGAGAGAGGGGAAGAAAAATTGGAAAGACAGACTGCAGGTGAGGACTAGAAGAACCCATCTGTCGATAGAAAACTTTGACAAGATGAACTATAAATATAACATGGAATGAAACACAAAACTATTTATTACTGACCTATAAATATAAGATGAAGTAAAACACAAAATTATTTGTTAATGAACTACAAATATAACATGGAAAGAAACACAAAACTATTTATTACTGACCTATAAATATAAGACAAAGGAAAACATAAAACTATTCGTTACTGACCTATAAATATAACATGGAATAAAACCCAAAACTATTGTTACTGACCTATAAATATAAGATGGAATAAAATAAAACTATTTATTACTGACCTATAAATATAACATGGAATAAAACACAAAATTATTTGTTACTGACCTATAAATATAAGATGAAGTAAAACACAAAACTATTTGTTAATGAACTACAAATATAACATGGAATGAAACACAAAACTATTTATTACTGACCTATCAATATAAGATGAAGTAAAACACAAAACTATTCGTTACTGACCTATAAATATAAGATGAATTAAAACACAAAACTATTCGTTACTGACCTATAAATATAAGATGAATTAAAACACAAAACTATTTATTACTGAACTATAAATATAAGATAAAGTAAAACACAAAACTATTTGTTACTGACCTATAAATATAAGACGAAGGAAAACAAAACTATTTGTTACTGATCTATAAATATAACACGGAATAAAACAAAACTATTTGTTACTGACCTATAAATATAAGATGAGTCACAAAACTATTTCTTACTGACCTACAAATATATAACACGGAATAAAACAAAACTATTTGTTACTTACCTATAAACTTCATGATCTCGCTTCCTTTTTAGTTTCTCTTCATCAGATTTTTTTTTCTGTGGACAAATATAAAATTTAAAAGAACCTGCTGACAAGATAATATGATTACAATAATACTAATGTTTGGCTGTCAATTACGCAGTTATACAAAATCAGATATAAAATACTAGTATTGATAGTTAACCACACATTTTCTAGAAATTAGAATTAAACCACTAACGTTTGACAACAAACCACACATTGTTCACCATTTAAATATCGAAATATATTAATGCTACCCAAACATGAATACTTTATAAGAAATACGTCCGCATTGAAATGTTCTTCAAGTATAATTCTAGACAGAACTATTCAGTAATTCTTTTATTCTAAAATCTATTAAACATTTTAAAACTTTCCATGCTAATTGAACGTTTTATTACATATGGAACATCATTCATTAAAAATGTTAAAATTTATATTAAAAGTTCTGAATAAATACAAAAAAAATCACTTTTATATTTTTCAAAAGACAAATTTTTAAATACCTGCAATTTCCGTTCTTTTTCCCGTCTTCGTTTTGATTTAGTTTTTCTGACTTCAGGTCTAATATAGGAACTTTTCAGTTGTTCTTCAACAGTGTCATCTTCAGGTTCATCAACCACATCATCCAGTCCCTGAGACATCTCTGACAGCCACATTTTCTAATAATAACGAAAATTACTGAGCTTATAATAAACTCTGGTAGTTATGTTAGTATTTAAAATATATTAACAAATGTGAAACCAATATGACAGTGAAAACAATAGTTAAATTGAAAGATAAATATTACAGATTATTCTAAGAGTGAGAGATAGGTGTATCTACATATTTACCATCTGTATTGTAAGTGTTCCAGTGGAGTAGCCATACAGTGTAGGAGGTGTCATGTAACCTTGTAACACATACAGTTATCATGTGGAAAGTGTTCCAGTAGAGTAACCATACAGTGTAGGTGTTATGTAACCTTGTAACACATAGTTATCATGTGAAAAGTGTTCCAGTAGAGTAACCATACAGTGTAGGAG
>NW_013672576.1:9702-21240 GCF_000517525.1 Limulus polyphemus
CACATACAGTGTAGGAGGTGTTATGTAAACTTGTAACACATACAGTGTAGGAGGTGTTATGTAACCTTGTAACACATACAGTTATCATGTGGAAAGTGTTCCAGTAGAGTAACCATACAGTGTAGGAGGTGTAATGTAACCTTGTAACACATACAGTTATCATGTGAAAAGTGTTCCAGTAGAGTAACCATACAGTGTAGGAGGTGTTATGTAACCTTGTAACACATAGTTATCATGTGAAAAGTGTTCCAGTAGAGTAACCATACAGTGTAGGAGGTGTTATGTAACCTTGTAACGCATACAATTTGAAACCGATAGTATCATTCCTGGTCTAAGTAAGTTGGTTAACTATCACATGCTACTGTACAGTGGTAGTCCTATTCTTTTACAGAGAAATTAGATTTGTTTCACCTTAAGTAACTTTTATTGTTTGGGAAGGGGTGGGTGGTCAGAGACTGAAACTAAAATATTTCATATCATAAGACAACATTTGTAGTAGAAGATATTCCTACAGTTAATCATCAAGTGAAAGTTATGTAACTGTGTAACTCTTACATTAACAATTTAGAAAATGTGGTGAGCTTCATCCAAAACTGTCAAGAAGCGATATCAAAATTAATATCACATCACCAATAAATTATGTTAAATATTCCAATATATATAGATGAGGTATTGGTTTATCTGAGTGTTATTATTTTTGTTTCATGTAATCTATAGCCCTAGAATACATCACATTTTATAAAGAATTTTGGTTGTAACCAAATTCAGTTCAAAGAAGTTTGTTAAACAATAGTTGAATATAAAATAAAAACCTGTAAGAACTCTGGTTCACATAAGTTAACTTTTAGAGCTCTTTGTAGTTTTTTATCTTCATGTTCATGCTTCATCTCTTTCGTCAAAGCTTCCTGTAGGAGTTCCTAGAGAAACAAAAACAATCGGATTTGGAATTAAGTTGTATTTACATAGTACTCAAAATTAAATATTCCTCTAGTACATCTAAAGTAAAATAGTTCTCAATAAGTACTGCACTCAATAGCAAGTACTCGCCAAACACTGTGGACTTTCTTCTTAATCAACACAATGTTCTGGTTACATATCTCTTAGTAAGAATTTAAACAATGTTCTTGTTACATAACTTACTAAACACCAAGAAGTTCCAGAAAAATATGAACTTATCTCTCAGTATGAATTTAAACAATGTTCTGTTTACATATCTTACTAAACACCAAGGAGTTTTAGAAAACTATGAACATATATCTTAGTAAGACTTTAAACAATGTTCTGGTTACATATCTTACTAAACACCAAGGAGTCCCAGAAAAGTATAGTTTTACATGTTTCCTCACTACTAATATATTTCTTTACCTCATCAAATGATGACACAGACGCCTAATTTATTCTCTTATTCGCTACTTCTGCTAAATTCCCGAGTCATCAGTTGTTCTTGGAAGAATGAACCAAGAAGTAAAATAGGCCTCATACAGTGGTGGAATGTTATTAGTTTTATTTTGATGTATAATCCTTTACTCACCACTAACAACATAAAACACATTAGGTGTTTGGATAGTATGTGACAATACCATCATAATTATCCACTATTCTTCAGCAGACTAGCTAGTTAGTTACTTAGTTGTTAATTAACTATGGATTTCAGTTAAGAAAAGAGGAAATGAGAAGTTGGTGAGAGAAGAATCTAAAGGATAGACATTGGAACTATGGTAATTGTAGGAGGAAACAAGCCAGGAGAGAAAGATGTTAAAAAAGGAGAAAGTCAATGGCCTGAATGGGGAATGCACAAGATCCAGTAAAACCTCAACAAGGTCAGATAAGGGAGCAGCAAGAGGAAGAGGAAAAAGCAGAGCAGAGAGGAAGGAGAAAGGTCAGCCAATAACTAGGAAAGACTGAGAATGCATTAATGAACAGTCAGGTAAAAAAGGCAGAAAGGTGCTGCAAAGAATTATTGTCAGGAGGAAATGAGTGACAAAAAGACCAATGGCAAAAGACTTGCCACAGATGGTGAGAGACATATACAGGGAAAAGATGACAAGAATAATATTGCAGTAGTGGAAAGTCTGGCCCAATGGGCAACAGACTGGGCAAATTCCATGTGTGACAGTGAAGGGAGGATAACTTTCCATGAAGAAAGTTAGTGTGAGAGTGTGAAGCACGAGAGAGAAAGGGGGAGAAGAAAGAGGAGGTCCAACTATCAAGCTGGTCAAAAACAAGTGGTCATAGAAGCACCAAAAAAAAGGATCTAAGAATGATAGTAGTGTGTAAATCCAAGGACCAGAAGGTGGAGATGAGAAAAATGACAGCCAGAGTCAAAATATGAAGAATAGCGGACCTTAAGAGAGGAAGCCTGCATCCAAGAGAGGTGTGTAAGCCCAAGAAAAATCTGGGGGTGCAGAGGCTACTCTGTTAAAAGAATACAAACTGAGAAAGGCAGCCCACCAACAAGATGGAAGCTCCTGGCACAGAATTGTATATCTAATGCTTGAAAACAAAAAGGCCTTGGAACAGAAGCCACAAGGATAGGTGGAGTAAGGAAAGGCTCTGGAAGAGATTGAGTGGAACATGACCAAACAAACTACCAGTAAGAGTAGGAATGGGAACAAGCCCAACAGAAAAAAAAGAGAAGATCGAGCACATTGATAGGGAGTGAACTCTATTTCAATGTCCAAATGTTGAAAGACCTTTCCCCCATGAAAAATGTACCTCAATCTGAGAGATAAGCATTGAAGAAGGAAGAGATCTGATTTGAGAGGTGGTAAGGGAGTGCAGAAAGTAAGATAGGTATGGTCCAATCACTGTGACCATTCCTAGAGGAGAGGCTTACAAAGAGGACAAAAGACCCAAAGAAAGAAAGCCTGTCCACAAGGTTTACAAGTCAGAATCCCCAAATGGGAAAGAACTTCTCACACAGGGAGAGAACAAGAACTGTAAAACTCAGTAACTAGATATGCAACAGTTAGCAGGCAAAGACAGATTGAACTTGGTTGAGATGAAGAGAAGAAGAAAATGACCAATGCTGAGTGGGTGTGAGAAAAGAATTGGATCCAAAGACAAGCCCCCAACTGAGCAGCTACCAAAAAAAAGAGGGAGGAAGGAGAGAGGGAAACATCCAAGAATGGGTTAACAGATATAAACAGTCAAAGGAAAGGAATGCCAGCCATAAGTCATGAATTTGGCAGGCAAAGGCCTTTACAATACCAATAAATACAAGAGGGGCTGATGCCGAGTCAAAAGAAAAATACACACAAAACAAGGACAGGCCAAGGAAGTCACGTGGAAGGTGTCTGACACATTGACCACTACAAACCACAGACTGGATCTGAAAGAACATAGATGAAGTCAGAGCAAGGAGAAGGGGAAATGGGAAGAAAATGAAGAGAAGTCAGTAAAGCGATTAAGGTGGAAAAATGAAAAATGCCTATCGGCAGAAATTGAGACCAACAGTAGAAATGGAGAAAGGCATCTACAGAATCATACATGTTTGATAGTCACTGGCAAAAAGATTGTCAAACGAAATAACTGGTAGAGGTGAGATATGAAAAAGACGATAGCCTGGAACCTGGAATGGAAGGTAAGGAGGAGACTAATTTAGATAGGAAATAGGAGTAAAGGGCACAGTTCAGTACTAGGAAAAAACCTAGAACAGATTAAGGACAGAAGTCATATAATATTAGACTAGGTCACCAGAGAAAAAAGACCACCATTGAAGGTATCTGGGCAAATAAAGGGAGCACGTGAATAGTTTGTACATAAGGAGGAGGAAAGGGTACAGTAAATAGGAAAGTAACTCGACCCAAAAGTAAGGAAATAAAGTATGGAGGGATAAAGCAAAAGATGTGGAACATGCCAAACATAGAAGGATATGAATGTCCACAGTAGCTAACTGATACACAAAGAAATTCCTCAGATAAAAGGTAGAAGTAGGAGAAGGAAAACAGAAAGGTAGAGAGAAAAATAAGAAAAATGTGAAAATAGGGAACTAGAAAGTGAAATAGAAGGTAAAAGGCTTGATCCCCAAGTAGGTCACAAAGATACCATTGACAAGGAACCGAGGAAAGGAAGAGAGGAAAGTCAAAATAAATCTGGCTAAAAGTAGTCATGAACATGGGGGAGAGGAAGCATTTGGCCATGAGAAAGGAGTTATGAGAGGAAGGAAACACTGTAAATCTTATCAATAAACAATGAGAAAAAAGATAATCCCAAGAATTGCTGGTCACAAAATGGAAAAAAAACAACTAAATATAATAAAGAACACAGACAAAAGAGAAAGAAAGGAACATATCTGAGAATAAAATCCCAAAGGTTAAGGTTGTTTTATGAATGGTAAAGTACTACCCAAAGCAAATTACATGAAGGTAGTAGTCCAAAAGATCATTCCCAACTGAGGAGAAATACGTTCAGCCAATGAGATGAAATGAGTAGGCCCATTAAGCACATGGTAATCTACATTACAGTGAACAACAGCTGTTACAACCCTGACAGTTAACAGGCCTAAGTGTGAACAATATCCCACACTCAGAACCAAGTATAAATCACCATCATTCATGATAAAAAATTAAAGCTTTTGAAAAAAAAAGCTAAATAAAACAAAAATCAGTTTCATTAATGATACAAATCTTAATAAATTGAACACAGACAAGAAATTGAAACATGTCTGGTTCATAGAGTGCAAAATAGAAAATGAACTCTCACGAGAGCAAGCACATAGGGGAGTTATTGTGCATGGAAGTGTGTCCCTCTCTTATTGGTGGAGGGCTTTTGTTACATGATGACATCGTCATGCAATAACACAATTCAAATTAATCCATGTGTAATTAGATGGAAGTTGCCTCAAGGCCAGTGGCATGCAAATCCCTTTAGCAGATGCACTGAAGGGCTGAGGAAGGTAGCTAAGTTGTTTGACAGGTGAGTTACTTCTGAGAAACATAAAAATATAAGCAGTATAGCTAAGTTGTGTTACAGGTGAATTATCTTCTGAGAAATGTAAAAATATAAACAGTATAGCTAAGTTGTGTGACAGGTGAATTATCTTCTGAGAAATGTAAAAATATAAACAGTATAGCTAAGTTGTGTGACAGGTAAATTATCTTCTGAGAAATGTAAAAATATAAACAGTATAGCTAAGTTGTGTGAGAGGTGAGTTATCTTCTGGGAGATGTAAAAATATAAGCAGTATAGCTAAGTTGTGTTACAGGTGAATTATCTTCTGAGAAATGTAAAAATATAAATAGTATAGCTAAGTTGTGTGAGAGGAGAGTTATCTTCTGAGAAATGTAAAAATATAAACAGTATAGCTAAGTGAGAGGTGAGTTATCTTCTGGGAGATGTAAAAATATAAACAGTAATACTATTACATATTCTAATAACAACACACACACACCTGGTGTTCATCAAAAGCTGGATTATAAGAGGCACCAGGGTGAGGCACTTCTATGGGTGGGAGTAGAGAAGGCTTCTGGTAATGATGGTTTGGAATCTGAAATAATTAAATTTGTGCCACAGAAACAAAAACTGTAAATATTTTTAAGGTTATATTTTTATGAAAC
This sequence comes from Limulus polyphemus, assembly GCF_000517525.1. Classification (NCBI taxonomy): domain Eukaryota; kingdom Metazoa; phylum Arthropoda; class Merostomata; order Xiphosura; family Limulidae; genus Limulus; species Limulus polyphemus. The sequence continues at coordinate 15,261 of NW_013672576.1, forward strand.
CTCATAAATCTAACAAGAAAACAAATATCTAAACACAACATTGAAACAAACAAGGTGCATTACAGTAAGGTTCAAAATTCTTGTCAAAGACTGGCTTCGGTACACTACCAATCTGTTATTTACTTCTATGTCTTTACCACAAACTGTACAAGAGACTGGAGAAATAAATTGTTATATTGAATTAGTTTAATTTATCATTTTCAGTTTAAAATGTTTTCACTTACAATTCATCACATTAAAATGTCATTATCTTCTTCTTTACCAAATAGTTTTTGAAAACCAGAAACATCATTTAGTTACAGGTTACAAATAAAACTACAAAATAGTTTTATAATAATTTGATTCATTGGAATAAAGCTTACCTTTGGTGTTCTTTTTCTTGTGATTTCATTATAATAGGTTACAAAATCTTCCTCCTTTACATTGCTTTCTAGATTCAGAACAAAAACTGTTTATAAAAAACTTCAAGAGTGAAATAACTAATGTATAGCGACTCACTTGAAATTATTCTACAATCTAAAGCGGTATATCTAAAAACTACTATTGCTGCTATTTATTAAAATAATGAGAAACTAATTTTTAAAACTTGTTTGAAACAAAGATATACTGCTAATTTTCTATTGCTGCTATTTATTAAAACAATGTGAAACTAATTTTTAAAACTTGTTTGAAACAAAGATATACTGCTAATTTTCTATTGCTGTTCTTAATTCGACCAAGTAGACATAACTACAATAATTTTCTATTATTCCACTTAATTAAACCAAATAGGTATAGAGAATTTTTTTATTATTTCTCATAAATAAATAAGTGATATAATTAACTTTCTATTATTGATATAAGTTAACCAGTTTAGTACATGTATAATTTCAACCACACAAGTTAAAGGTACATTGTCCTTACCTGAAAATGTAATTCCCTAGACACTCATCTTCACACACAGAACAGCTATTTTCCTCTGGAGTTCCCACAATTTGCCAAAGAGATTTGCAAGCCAGCATCCTTGTGAAAACTCCCACCTAATCTCACATGAAACCATTCATGTAGCAGGGTCCTCAACCAATAGTAGTGTGACACACCTGCATGTGCAACGACTCCCTTTACATTCATGCTAGTGAAATCTCATTCTCTGATGAGGCAATAATGAAACATGTACCAGGAAAGTGGGGAGGAACGTGTGTGGAGGTGAGTATCTATTTGAAATCTTAAATTCTGAATAGCTTGAATCCCACATTGAGATGGCAGAGGGACTGGAGTAAAGACTTCCTTCAGAAAACATCTAAAGGAAGCCCATGAGGTGTGACACCTGATGGCATAAGCTCCATAGGGGCACACCCATGGGAAACCAAATATCATCTCATCCAGGATATACTCTTTGCTTGTTTATAAATTGAAGAGTCAGAAAAGCAATAAATGTGTCGCAAGGATGGGCAGAGTAAATACACAACCTTCCATGTACGTTGGACCAAAACCAGTTGTGAGAGAAGGGCACTCGTGATAAGTATACGTGCTCATCTCCTCTACTATCAGTCACTAAGGCCCCTTGCCTGCTGTGGGATTAGGGTGTGTAAGTGATACATACTTTGTGTATTCGGTGTGGTCTCCTCAACTCCACCATCAGTCTTTACAGACCCCATGCCAGCTGTGGGAGGAGGGCACAGTATTAAGTACAACTCCATTTAACTGTCAATCTCTACAGGTCACACAACAGCTGCAGGAGTGTTTCCTTTTGCAGTACAATGTAGAAAGGACAAGAAATAGTGTGTGCAACTTGACTCTACTGATCAGATTTTAGCTGCAGGAAGATTTGTGAAAAAAAGTAAATCTATAAATATTCAGTATAATGATTTTTAACATCTCTATGAGGTTTTGGGTCCTTCTTAATTCATCATACAGTAATCTAAATTAATCTAGATATGTGAATAATGCATGACATTTTGCCAAACTCATTATTCAATATTATACAGTGAACCATCTGTTTAATGATTATATGGCGAAGTGTATGTAATAAGAGGCCTAACTGTATTTCTGTGGTTTGCTGACCAATCAAGGAATTCATTAGGCTTCTACATCACAGATTTTCCTTTCAATTTCACTTTTGGTGGAAAAGAAAAGAAATCTTTGACATCCACTTGAAGTTTGTGATGTATCATATATGTGTGGTGACTCACCCCAGCCCCATTTATCTCCATGGAAGGACCCTTTGTTTTAACCCCAGTAGTTAGGTCTCAATTGGTGAAGATTCTCCATGGTCCACCACCCCAGCAACTGGGAGCTGGTAAGTGTCAAGGGTCTCCCATGCTCCACTATATGAGGGGGGAGAATTTGCATAGTGGAGACCTAGAAAATGTGCCCAGATTCCAATCGGTCTTTCAGTCCAGAAAGGTCATTTACTGGAGACAGTGCAATGAATGACCATGAAACACTATTTTTAAAAGACAGTAAGTGCTAGCCAGAGAACTGTGCAGATACATAACTCCGGTGCTGGCTTTTTCCATGGTAGTCCAAAGAATTGGTATAGTCTGGATTAACCATAAAATGTAATATAGATATATATTTAAATACCATAAGGAAACCTTAAGTGGTCCTGCAGAACATCCCATTTTACAGTGATCATGTGTAGGGCCAGGGCAGATGGTATGAGTGACTTCCATTACCCAAAATAAATATTAGGCTAGAATAAATATACTCCAGGTGAGAACACTAGCTGCCTAGTGGGATCCTATAGGAAGTTACTTGTAAGAAACATTTAAAAACACTCACTAGTATAAAATTGAATGGTGGACTGAAGAATGGCTATGGGCAGAAGTCTAAATCCCTCCAGAGACGAGAGAGTCAGGTGATGATTGAAGAAGGGATGTGGGGTAGTCCTGGCAAATTACCATTAGAAGATAGTGAAATGGGCTGCAAGAAAATGAGTAAGGTGTCAAATCATGTGTGAGGGGGCACAAAAGTAACAAAAACCAAGGTTGGGCAGGGTAGTAAGGGGTTACTAACAAAACTCTGCAAAAAGTGCCCCAAATCAGAGCAAGTACTTGAGGAAGGAAACAGAGACGAGAATAGGCATAAAGGAAAAGATGGGATCAGTCTTAGCTGAAGGCATCGACAGCCAGGGCTAATGAGTGAAGCACAGGAGACCAAAAGATAGGAAGTGTTTAGTTGAAGGGTATGGCAAAGGTGTCTATGAAAGGAGTTCCAAGTTCCAATAGAAGAGTGGAAGATGTAGTGACCATTTCTTTGATATGATTCAGCCCCGACAAATAAAACGGTCTGTAAGAATGTTCAGTGCACCTGGAACATAACAGGCTATTACATCCACTTGACTAGAATGGGCCAAAGAGAGGAGGTCCAATGTTCAAAAGTAGTGTGTCCTGGAATGGCACTCCCTCAGCAGTTCCCATTAGATACGATTATGTAGTTGTCCAAGTGTATCATAACCCATTGATTCACCAGGAGGGGCCCCCATAGTGGGCTTTGCACAACCAATGAAACCTTTCCAGGGATTCACTGTCCTCACCAATCCTCGTTCCTTGTCTACTGGAGAACCTTGATTGATGGCTAAATTACTCCAATACCACCCCTTGGTGTTCCTTTACCTCCTCCCATACTGAACATTCATCTCCTCATGGGCACTTTTTTCTTTGGATCAGGAGCATCCCTGAATTACTGTCTGACTTTGGGTTGTCGGACCATGGAAAGATGTTCCTCACATACCCATGCCCTCAAACTGGTTGCTGTCCATCAGGCATGCTCTCATTTACTTTTTTGTTCCTGTGTTCCGATCTTCCACCTGTTCTCATTCTACTTCCATCCAACATCTTACCTGCCAGCCTAATCATGGGAAATGTTTGTCTCGGTTTGCTGACCTATCAACAGATGGGTTTTTAAAATGGTTTCCCATGGTCTTTCTCTTCACCCCTCCTCTTCTTTCCCAACTTGTTGCATTGCAACACCCTGGCCTGCTACCAATGTTTGGAGGGGCAGTGTCAGATTTGTTGGAGAAACGGGTCATTGAGTGAGTTCGTGACCTCTCTCCAGGTATCATTCCAACCTCTTTGTTGTCTCCAAAAAGACCAGGGACTGGCGTCAAATTATTAACCTTTCCTCTGTCAATCATTTCTTGATTATCCCACATTTTCACATGGAGAATTTTTTCTATTTCTGTTGGGCTTTTCAACCTGTCCTCTGGATGACCAAGTTGATGTGTCTGATGCCTTTCTCTACATTCTGAGTGCCCCATCTTCATGATGTTTTATCAGATTCATCCACAAATATTGCATTTTACATTTTCATGCCCTTTCATTCAGAATAGCATTAGCATGTTATGTTTACAGTCATTATGCAGGTCTTCACCTGACATCTGCACAGTCTGGGTCTGTGTTTCCATTTCTACATGGTTGACTGGCTTTTCTTCATCCATTCCTAGATGGAATTCTCTGAACAGGTATCTCTTATTCTGCATGAAGCTGCTTGTTTATGGTGATTTGTCAAGATTTCCAAGTTCTTCCTTACTCTGACCCAATATCTCATCCATCCAAGAATTCTCTTCAACTCTAACATCAGTTTGCTTTTGGGACATCAAGCATCTGGTCATCAAAGTTCGCACCTAAACTTCACCTTTAGCACGAGAGGTTCTACTGCTTTTCAGGAACCATTTATTCCACTTGACTGTGTACATATGTTGGGGAGTAGAAGGAGGGCCAGGTCAGAACAAATGATAAACTAGGAAAGTAAGGGATGATTGATGGTAGGCAGCTCCAGCCCATGATTTAAGGGCATCAGAGACACCACCAAAAACTTCCAGATAAAGAAAAAGAGTAAAATAAAGGTCCCAGAGGAAAGGAACTGGACTTGGAAAAGTAGGATATCTCTTCACAAAAGGTAAGAACAACAAAGGAATCAATTGATAAAAAAAATGAGCAGAAAAGGTTGAATGGGTCAATGTAGAGGAGCACTCTATAGTTCCCAGAAAAGTCATCAGGGGAATGGTGGAATGCTTCCATCATAAGGTGAAGGAAGGAGAGGTACCTAAGAATGATGGTGAGAAACAGCCAATAATGAATCCACCCCCAAAACTGGCAAGAAAAACCCCAAAGACTAGGTGTCAAGGAATAGGAAGTTTGAATGACCATAAACAAGAACATAAGAATCAGTCAGCCGAGGGGGGGAAATGGCACAAGGTTAAGGGAAAGAAAATTGATCTAGATACAAAGAATCATGTACAGCAATGTCTGGTGATGGGGGGAAAACAAATAAACTGAGAAAGGAAAAGTTGTGTAATAGAGAACGACGTCAAAGGATATGGGGAAGAAAACAAAAGAAGTTTACATGACTAAGTAATAAGGTTTTGAAAATCGTTGGAAGACCAAGATTGTACTTCAGTAGGAAAGACAATCCCAAAGTAAAACATGGAGGCAGGAAAACAATCCCAAAGTAAAACATGGAGACAGGAAAACAATCCCAAAGTAAAACATGGAGACAGGAAAACAATCCCAAAGTAAAACATGGAGACAGGAAACCTCCATGTTTTACTTTGGGATTGTCCAGGAAAGACAATCCCAAAGTAAAACATGGAGGCAGGTAAAAAAACACACTCAAATTCATGTGAGTAGAGGTGACTGAAGCAGAGGGTAATGGACCCCATCATATGTTGGAAAATGCCCATCACATCTTTCACAGATAAAGAACTTCCTGCTAAGTTGTTGGCGATTCGTTCCAGGTAAATAATATCATCACTCATACCAGTAGAAGTAGAGAAATTGTATTAGAGAAACAGGTGCAAGTACTAATACGAATTTTGTGTATTAGAGAAACAGGTGCAAGTACTAATACGAATTTTGTGTATTAGAGAAACAGGTACAAGTACTAATACGAATTTTGTGTATTAGAGAAACAGGTGCAAGTTCTAATACAAATATTGTGTATTAGAGAAACGGGTGCAAGTTCTAATACAAATATTGTGTATTAGAGAAACGGGTGC